>NC_031986.2:2184335-2191835 GCF_001858045.2 Oreochromis niloticus
GTCTGCCCTCAGATCCACTAGCCACTGAGCATTGCCATTATGGGTTGCGTCCTTCTCCCATATGCTCTTCCAGTATTGCTCCGTCTCCAGCCTTGGTGGTGCTGTTCTCTTATTGTTCCCTTGCCACTGAGAGTACACATTAAACCAGCTGTTCTGTGGAGAACAGTGCGAGAGGAACTGACCTGAAAAAATAAATAAATATATATATATATATATATACAGGGAGTGCAGAATTATTAGGCAAGTTGTATTTTTGAGGAATAATTTTATTATTGAACAACAACCATGTTCTCAATGAACCCAAAAAACTCATTAATATCAAAGCTGAATGTTTTTGGAAGTAGTTTTTAGTTTGTTTTTAGTTTTAGCTATTTTAGGGGGATATCTGTGTGTGCAGGTGACTATTACTGTGCATAATTATTAGGCAACTTAACAAAAAACAAATATATACCCATTTCAATTATTTATTTTTACCAGTGAAACCAATATAACATCTCCACATTCACAAATATACATTTCTGACATTCAAAAACAAATCAGCGACCAATATAGCCACCTTTCTTTGCAAGGACACTCAAAAGCCTGCCATCCATGGATTCTGTCAGTGTTTTGATCTGTTCACCATCAACATTGCGTGCAGCAGCAACCACAGCCTCCCAGACACTGTTCAGAGAGGTGTACTGTTTTCCCTCCTTGTAAATCTCACATGTGATGATGGACCACAGGTTCTCAATGGGGTTCAGATCAGGTGAACAAGGAGGCCATGTCATTAGTTTTTCTTCTTTTATACCCTTTCTTGCCAGCCACGCTGTGGAGTACTTGGACGCGTGTGATGGAGCATTGTCCTGCATGAAAATCATGTTTTTCTTGAAGGATGCAGACTTCTTCCTGTACCACTGCTTGAAGAAGGTGTCTTCCAGAAACTGGCAGTAGGACTGGGAGTTGAGCTTGACTCCATCCTCAACCCGAAAAGGCCCCACAAGCTCATCTTTGATGATACCAGCCCAAACCAGTACTCCACCTCCACCTTGCTGGCGTCTGAGTCGGACTGGAGCTCTCTGCCCTTTACCAATCCAGCCACGGGCCCATCCATCTGGCCCATCAAGACTCACTCTCATTTCATCAGTCCATAAAACCTTAGAAAAATCAGTCTTGAGATATTTCTTGGCCCAGTCTTGATGTTTCAGCTTGTGTGTCTTGTTCAGTGGTGGTCGTCTTTCAGCCTTTCTTACCTTGGCCATGTCTCTGAGTATTGCACACCTTGTGCTTTTGGGCACTCCAGTGATGTTGCAGCTCTGAAATATGGCCAAACTGGTGGCAAGTGGCATCTTGGCAGCTGCATGCTTGACTTTTCTCAGTTCATGGGCAGTTATTTTGCGCCTTGGTTTTTCCACACGCTTCTTGCGACCCTGTTGACTATTTTGAATGAAACGCTTGATTGTTCGATGATCACGCTTCAGAAGCTTTGCAATTTTAAGACTGCTGCATCCCTCTGCAAGATATCTCACTACTTTTGACTTTTCTGGGCCTGTCAAGTCCTTCTTTTGACCCATTTTGCCAAAGGAAAGGAAATTGCCTAATAATTATGCACCCCTGATATAGGGTGTTGATGTCATTAGACCACACCCCTTCTCATTACAGAGATGCACATCACCTAATATGCTTAATTGGTAGTAGGCTTTCGAGCCTATACAGCTTGGAGTAAGACAACATGCATGAAGAGGATGATGTGGACAAAATACTCATTTGCCTAATAATTCTGCACTCCCTGTATAAAATAACTGAATTGAATTCTGTCTAAGCTCCAGACAGATATCGGGTCATCTGAACAGCGCCTATCGATGCGTCGCTTACGACAATGGACTGCTGTGTTTGTATGCTTGAAGCTACATGCAAGGAACTATTAGCAGCCACTGACAACCTGCATGACAAGCTCGGCCAGATGGCGGCGCGCTCGTGGCTGTCCAACATTAGGATTGTTGAAGTGAAGGAAGGTGCTGAGGGCGGTAAGCCAGCGGACTTTGCTTCATCTCTGCTTCTGAATGTGTTGGGGAAAGAGAACTTTATTAAGCTGATAAAAGAGGAGAGGGCACCAGGCATCCTTAGACCAAAACCAGCGACCGAGAGCTATCATAGCCAAGTTACACCATGAGAAAGATGTATGGCACATCCTGGGTTTGGCACGCCAGTTTGCACGTTGAACTGCGATGGAGAGAGACTGTCTATCTTCCCTGACTACACCAAGGAGGTCCTTGCGCAGCAGATAGCTTTCAATATGGTCAGGAAAAGCTTAGCACTTCCAGAGTGACCTGGCCCAGCTTCGGGTAGTTTATGACAACATCACTAACATGTTCAAGTCTCCTGCTGAAGCTTTAAATTCTCTGGAAACCTGACCTGGTAAAATGATTTTACCGTCATGCGGGTGATGCGGCTGTATTGTTGAATCTTTTTCCTTATTTTGGGGGGCGTGACTGTAGCTCAGGAGGTAGAGCAGGTCATATACTGATTGGAAGGTTAGTGGTTCGGTCCCTGGTTCCCCCTAGTCTGCATACCAAATATCCCTGGGCAAGATATTAACTCCTTATGCATCCATCGGAGTGTGAATGGTAGTTAGTAAGCATTTAAAAGCATGGAAGACAGTGCTTGGGCGAATGTAGCATGTTGCATAGAGCGCTTTGGGTACTCCAATGGAAGTAGAAAAGCAAGAACCAATCCGTTTACCATTTTGATCTTCTCAAAGGGAGATTTGCTGTTCGTTCAAACAACTTTTAAATTCATTTGTGGTGATAGTTTCCTATCATTGTTTCTTTTAGTTGTTGCTGAAACTTTTTTTTTCTAATGTTAAGTATTAATAACCTTTATATATTCTATATATATTTTTCTTACTCTAGCATTCCTCTTGAACTTTTGATTTGGACTGACTTTGTGTTTGTTGTTGTTTTGTTTTCATTTTGTTCTTTCTTTGTGCTTGGATGTTGTTGTTTTTGAATGTTTTCCTTTGTCTTGTGTAATTTTATGCAATTTCACACTTATAAATAAATGGGTTTTTTTTTTTTTTTAAAGTCGTATGTCACTACAGACTGAATTTGATATCCCATCCACACAATAAGCTGAATGTGTTATTTTTTAAAACAAGATATAATTACTATGAGCATGAGCTGGCACACCAGAGACTAAGATCTGTAAATGAAACAATCTAGAGCATTCAGATAATAAGGCGATTCATTTATGTTTTATAATTTAGAGATTTCTTTTAGTCATTATATACCTCAGATTCACCTACCAACAAGTCTGAGGTAGAAGATTTGTTTTAATTCCCTCTGTGGATGTTGACTTGGGTACTAAGTTGGAGTGGGACCTCTCAAACACAGAAATAACATCAGCGATCAGAGACATGCAAAGTGGAAAATCTCTGGGCAGCTTTCAGACAGAATTTTTCAAAATATTTTCAGGTCTACTCTCTCCTTTGTTGCTGTCTGTGTTTGAAAAATCCCTCACTGCAAAAATGATTCCCCTGTCTGTTATTTCTCTGTTGCCTTAAACAGGATAAGGACCCTCTTGAATGCCCTGTTTCTCTTCTGAACACAGATGTCAAAATCCTTGCAAAGGTGTTGGCGCGTCATCTAGAAAGGGTGGCTCTGAAAATGATCTCTCCTGACCAAACAGGTTTCATTAAACGCCGTTACTTGTTTTTCAATATTGGGCATCTATTTAACATATTATACAACCTACCCCCATCCACTGGTGTGAACTGTGAGGTGACACTTTCGCTCGATCCTGAAAAAGCGTTTGATCGGGTAGAGTGGGACTATGTTAAAAGTATTTAAGTTTGATCCGAAATCCTAAATTATTTCCAACTACAATGGGGTATGAGACAGGGATGTGCTCTTTTACCACTTTTATTTACGTTTGCAATTGAGCCACTTGCAGTAGCTCTGAGACAGAGCTCCGTTATTAAAGGAAGCAGGATCACAGAATAAAGTATGCCTTTATGCAGATGACATATTGTTTTTTAGATCAGACCCTTGTTTGAGTGCCCCTAAATTGTTGATTATTCTTTTGAAATTTGGAGAAATATTGGGTTATAAAGTTAATATTCAGAAAAGTGAGTGAATGCCCATCTCTGCATACGAGGGACATATTGTATCTAACTTTTTCAAGATTAGCCATAGAAAATTAAAATATTTAGGAACAAGGGTAGCTTTATAAGGCCAATTATCAGCATCTGCTGTCAAGGCTAAAGCAAAGTTTGGACCACTGGAATGCTGGAAGGGAATTTAAGTCTGAGCTCATTTTATTGAGAATACTTTATTTATTACTGTTTAATGCCCAGCATCAAATTGTATAAATCACCTGTTTGTAGTGAATGTCCCCTGAAGACTAATTGTTCATGAGCTGAGAAACACAGGCCTACATCTTGATTTTTCAAAAAGTATATTCAAATATTAATAACAATCATCTGAAATAAAAGGGTTGAGGAGTATGTTGATGTAGATGTTAATGTTAAAGTGCTGATGACCTCGCATCTGTTCAACTTGCCTATTTTATAAGATAAGATGACTCTTTATTGTCATTGCACAGTCATACCTAGTATACCAACGAAATTGTAAAGGTTGGAATGTAATGGTCCCCTGTCCATAGTCGTCACTGCTTTCCTTACTAATGTATTAAATGAGTTATTAACAGCTTTTTCAAACTTCAGTACATCTCACATGTTGACCAGGGGTGGTTAGCAAGAGGAAACTCATTTGTTTCAGTTGGTTTACTTGCTAATGCTATGACAGCGCTATCTGGTATGACAGAGAGAGATCATTTTTTATTTTGGGACGTTTTAATTAATGTCTTTTTTTTGATGATGGAACACCACTTTCCTGATATGTATACACAACCAGAAAATACCATGTTGTACCTTGTTGGCACAGTTTTAGCCTATAGCTACCCTTGAAATTGAGCTGAAGTGGAGCTGACGATGTGGTACCTAGCGCACTCAATGGCAGTGTAAGTGTAGCAGTTCAGGGGTTTTTTTTGGCTAAAAAGGCTTTTTTCCTAGAGCTCTGTTTTCTTTTACATACATATATTGTTTGTGGTTTTACATTCCCCTGAATGGTGTATCCTTCCCTTTCCCCTTACTCAGGTGACACTCCTGTCTCCTTCGGTGCCAGTGCACAGCTGGCTCCACTCAGCAAAAAGGAAAAGCTGGGGAGAAGTGCTGCCCAGCCCCAGTGAGTCTTCTCTGGCAGTCTTAAGTGTCTCTTTAAGATGAAGATTATTTATTTATATAGTTTTACATTTTGTAATTATGATGTTTTGCTTCTTTCCACCTTAGGATTTACTGTCAACTTTCCTTTGGTGATGGCTTTGATGAACCTAATAGCTTAGCTGTTTCTGAATACCCTGCTTTATAACCTTTTTGTCATGGTCCTGGGTCGAGCGACCCAGTGTTTGAGTTTTATGTATCTTTTGTATTCATTTGTGCCCTAGTTTAGTTCAGCTAGTTTATTTTGAGATTGCTGTTTAGTCCTTTGTTTCTTAGTTGTTTATGTCATCTCCCCCTGTACTCCGTCTCCCTGGTTCATGCGTGTATTTATGCGTTATGTGTATTTAGTCTCTGTGTTTCATTCAGTCTGCGTCGCGTCGTCTGTGTTTCCACCCTCCATGTCCTCATGGCCAGTCTTTACAGTCATCGTCATGGTTTTCTGAGTCTTCTTAGTTTATCAGTATCTGTTTCCCAGTTTAGCTTAAGTTCTATTTAGTCACGGTATTTCTGCTTTGTTTGAGACCTGTCATCAGCCATAATAAAGGCTCGCTTTCAGTTCCAGTTTACTCCGGTCTACTCTCTTGTGTTCGCACCTGGGTCCACCACACACACCACCGCACGGTCTGTCTCCTCAGATCGTGACACTTTTAATAAAATCCTCTTCTTTCCCCTTTATTCTTTTTGCTTTTTTCATTCCACAGATTCATTTTTGATAAATCATGGTTTAGATTGAACAAAAACCAAACAAAACTTTTTCAGTATTGTTAAGATCTTTTGTTGGGGACATTCTATGCCAATATAAATTTTGTCATCAGTGGTTGAGTGACAGGCTTTTTTTTGTTTTCTTTTGTTTTTTGTGACACTGCAATTATTCTGTGAGACACAACACTACAATACTAGATCACACCTGTCATTTTTTTAAGGCATTGACATAGAAGAAAGATAATGAGTCGACTTTTCATGACTATCATGACTTGTAGGGTCTACCTTACAATATAAAGCACCTTGAGGCGACTGTTGTTGTGTTTCGGTGCTGTATAAATAATATGGTGAAATAAAATGAATGGTTTGGGCTGACCGCATTTAGATACAACTAAAACCTCATAGAGGATGTTTTAAAATCAGCCATTAAACAGAAGCAATAGGTTCAACAGTAAGATGATATTCCACTGATTATATTGCTCTCATTGGTCTGCACCGATTTCTAGTGCAGACCAATGAACATATTAGAAGCCCATATACTTCAGTTTTCTCCTTAGTATTAGTGTTTGTGACCACTAAATAAAATAATCTTTGTTTTATACTTTTATTGTCCATAGACACAACATTTAGCGAAAAAATAAAAGCCATGCAGTTTCAGTGTGTCACTGAATGTTTACATGCTTTATGATGATTTGTGAATGTTAAATGACTTCATGGGTAACAATCAACTTTATGTCCATTTGATTCACTGTTTTCATTCTGTTAACAACCTGCTCCTCCCAATCTAGGTCAGCTCTTATGTTCTGATCTCTGTGCTCCATTTCATTGAAATCAGCACTGGAATAAATTATGTGTGCAGTTTTATATGTGTGTTGCCATGGCTACAGTTTGACGTTGGCATTTTAGTTCCAGTGGGAGGGGCTAGAGCTTGTCTCCATCCTAGATGCTTGCTTAAAATGGAGGAAAGAAAATTGCATTAAAATATCGCAATGGCATTTACGCGTGTAGGAAAAATGACACGTTTTTAACATCTTTGTTTTCCTTGTCTGTGATTTCTCTTTCGTCACTACAGCATATAAATACCCCCTATTTTCCCCAGCTGAGTAATGCAGGATTTTCCACAACTAGTTTGGATCAGTGGTCTTACATTGTTCAATAAGAAATGATATGATGATTGCATCAGTGAAACAGGTTTTTAGTCAAAGAACGTTTGCAAATGTTCTTTGACTAACCCTTGTCTCTGTGTGTGTGTGTGTGTGTGTGTGTGTGTGTGTGGCTGTTTAGACATCTTTGTGGGGAACAAAAATTGGAAGTTTACTATACCTATGGGGATCAAAATCCAGGTCCCCACAAGTTTGAAGACATTTCTAAGACTCAAAATGTGGTTGTAGTATCAGGGTTACAATTGGGTTATGATTATGGTTAGGCATTCATTTTTGATGGTTAGGGTAAGCGACTAGGGAAAGAATTAGGTCAATGAGATGTCCCCACAAGGATATGAATACACACCGGTGTGTGTGTGTGTGTGTGTGTGTGTGTGT
>NC_031986.2:2496835-2615707 GCF_001858045.2 Oreochromis niloticus
CAAAATACATACAATTGTATTAAACCTACAGTCTTTTTTTTTCCTTTTTCTTTTTTAATTTTGGCATTCTAAACCAATTCAAAATCTTCAAGGATATAATGCCAATGGAAAAAAAGTAAAGTCATTCTAATAAATTTGGAGATTTTTCTGTCACTAAATTCAATATATTTAATGCTGAGCTTGCTCAAACTAGGGACAGTGCAGCAGATCTTCCCTAACCACTTTAGAGAAACTGGCATTGCTTTTATCACCTTGTATATTTTAGGATTACAGTGAAGACTGAATCTCAAACCAAGTTCGTCACACAGTAACACATCACAAATATGATTCATGAAATGTGATATTTCCCAAAAACCTTTGAAAAACTCCCTTTTCATTCAAATTTTCTATTAATAATAACACATCTATAGTCCATACTGGTCTGTTATGTGATGTGAACTTCTGTTTATGAATCTCAGTAGAGAAGAGCCTGTTGATCAAACTGACTGCTTGTTATTAAGAAAAGATGTAAACAATTTTAGCTTTAAAGCAACATTCATGACACCAAAATCAATCACATTTTCCCCTTTATAAATGTGTGTATCTGTACATATATGTATATACATTATTTTTAACGAGGTCCAAGTTGTGTGCGTGGGAGTTCGAAGCAGCCACTCCACTTAATGTCACTACTGTGCAGGATCCAAAAGTATAACATGACAGCTCACACAAACGGGAAATGTTTCGTTTTCTACAATGGGAGGGAGTGCAGCCACATCAGGGAACACAAATACTGACAAACCATCTGACCACAAACAATCAAAAACAGTTAGTTTTACAGTTATTTTAGATTAATAATACTGAACATTTGTGCTTTGTATTCTAAGCATAACTGTAACTCAGAAGTAAAAGAAAAGAAATATAATTTAAAATGAATTATTTAATTATCCTCCCCATGACAAAACTGCACTTGGTATGGCCCAATCATTACTTGCTATGCTGTTATTTTGAGAGCGCTAACCCGGAAGTTTTTGAAGGATCACGTGGTTGCCGTTTCACGTTAGTTCCTTTTAATGTTGACTTTTGCTACAGTCTGACTTTAGAGTGCTAGCAGACATCACGTATTTGATGTACAGTGTAGTACACGTGAGAGGTTGTAAACTGATATGACAGCTTGTTTGAAGTGGCGGGAAACATGTCTGGATTCAGTAATGAGCTCATAGATTACCTCGAGGGTAGAATAACTTTTGAAGAGTTCGACAGAAGGAGAGACGAGCGGAAAGCCAAGGTAAGTTATGTTGTTAGTTCAGTAACTGTTAGCTATCTAGGTAACTAGCTGAGGCAGTATCACTCCTCAACATCACTTGGAATTGTGCTTCACTTGTGTGGACGGTCCTTTCATTGACATAAAATTATATACTTCCTTTATTCTGACCTCTCTAAGTCAGGGGAGGTAGCTGAAGATGTGGAAGACGTTGTGCTCCCTTCGACGTCCGGACTCATCTCAACGAAGATCGGTAATCTCTCTCTGTCAGTGGCTCTGGTTCTGGCTCTGGAAATGTAAATAATGGACCCTTCTTTCAATAGATAGCGACACTGAATCCCGTAAGCGAGTGTATTGTAATTGTCATGGTTTTAGAAATATAACAAAGTTTTAAAAATCACTGGAACATCAAAACTGGATGTACAGATTCACCAAATGCAAATACCAACCTGCCATCATCTTTCTTCTAATGGAAAAACTAATAGATTTTAGTTTTGGACTATTTAGCCTTTATCATGCTTCTTGAACAGGTCAGAATTTCCCTTAATGGAACTGTTGTGATTTTCCTACTTTGACAAGTTAAAATGTCTGCAACGGCCTTTTTTTTTTTTTTTTTTTTTTTAGTATCACCATCAACAAAAATGACAGATAATAATTACTGTTCTTAAAGGTCCACAAAGTAGTTAGTGTTGCTCATAAAGCTATTGTTTTGGTCGGAGACTGGTTATAAAAACTGGGCCAGCTTACTTTGATTCCCATCCTGGATTGCATGCAAAGTATGGTAATGTTATTCAAGCCAACTCTCCTATCTTCTCAGAGGATGGAGTTAGCCCAGGAGTCCAGCTGGCCTTTGCCTCCATGCTAGGAGAAACTGCAGAACCACCATCTTCAGAGGATGAGGAGGAGGAAGAGCAGGACAGCCTGAGCTATGTTGATGATGCACATGATAAGGATTACATTGCAGACAAAGAAGAGTGGCAGGCAGAGGAGACAGGGAAGAGGCCAAGACAACAGGGAAAGAACAAGAGTAAAGCTAAAGAAATGGCAGAAGATGTGACTGTAGGAGATGTGTTTGCACTGGAGATGGAGCTGAATCGAGAAAACAAGAAGATGATGAAGGTGAGAAGGAAGAACAACAGTCATGCCAAGGTGAGTTTTTCCAGTTCTTAGTTAATATATAACTATCTGAACAGGGGCGTCGTCATGGCAGCAAGCTGCCCCGGGCTCTGAGAGGCTTGATGGGAGAAGCCAACATTCGCTATGCAAGAGGAGAGAAAGAGGACGCCATCTTGATGTGTATGGAGATCATAAGACAGGGTATGAAGTGGGTTTGCGTGACCTTACAGGCATATAATCACTCCCTGTTTGTGTTGACACTAACTTTGGAAGTTTGTCTGTGTGCCAGTTAGTGTTCAAACACTGTATGAAAAGTTAAAAACAAAATCCCTTCTCCCTTTTCCCTCAGCTCCTCTGGCATATGAGCCTTTCTCCACGTTGGCTATGATCTATGAGGATGAAGAGGACATGAGCAAAGCACTGCAGTTTGGCCTGATTGCTGCCCACCTCAACCCCTCGGACTGTGAGGAGTGGATCAGACTGGCTGTAATGTCTCTGGAGCAGGACAATATCCAGCAAGCCATCATCTGCTACAGCAAAGGTCAGTCTGACACGGACTGACACACATCACTTCCCACTGGAAATTCACATCTGTTTATTGTCTGTTGGTGGAACTATTGAACAATACAGTCTCTACCTGTTGTTTTAAGTGGATGTTCATTACTGCAGGGCCAGTACTTCAATCCCATGGTCCTTGTGATATGTACTACTATAGCTATATTTATGCTGCAGTAATAAGCCTTGTAATTTCCTCAGTCTGTAGTTGGGGTGATTGCTGCAGCATATTTAAAACTCTCAGACTGGATTTACTAAGTGGGATAAATTGGCTTAAGGCTGGAGTTGGAAGAGCTGTGCAAAGTAACAAGTCACCTGAGGGGGTGAGAAATTAATAAAACTTAATAAAAGTAATAAAACTAATACACATCAAGTGTAGGGCTTACAAGTGTGTTTGTCTCAGGAATTGGCATACAGTTTCTGATCAAACAGCACAGGAACAATGGATTTTTCTGATGTAAGAGCAAAGTCTTCTATCAGAAGGTGTCAAGCATTGTGTGGGGTCTTAAATATGGGAACAGGTGTTCCTCTGGATAAGTCCTGCGTACCACTTGAGCTGTCAAATTTATCCAGAGACAGGCTGTTTTAGTGCAGACAAGTCCAACATGTAAATCTGACACATGTCTGTGAACTTTGTACAACAGAAAACAGTCAAGTCCTGACAAATCTGCGTTTTAAAAATTACTGCTACTGCGCCATCTATTGTTGGTGTTTCTCATACCGTTGAATTGTGGAATATGAGCCACCACTGCAAAACAAACCAGGGACCAGGGAAACGCTGGTTATTATGTATATACTTCTCTAGGTTCAAGCCTTGCTCCATTTCCACAGCTATCAAGTACGATCCTACCAATGTGTGCTATCTGTGGGAGCGCTGCAGCCTACAGATGCGCCTGGGAGAGCACAAACAGTGTATGGATGGCTACCGCAGGATCCTGTCACTTCTGCCGCTGGAGGATGGAGAGCACTTCATACAGCTCTCCAAAGACATGGCCAAGTAAGGGACACACACTGACATGGTATGCAAAAATGACAGACCTGCACTTCTTTCTCGTTTTTATATACACATAAACTATGTTCTCGTTTTTTTTCCCCTAAAATACCGTCACCTCATACCATCTGATATTGGATTATCACCTTGACAGTTCAGTTATAGGTATTTGCTTGTGTGGGTCGTGTTTAGGAGTTACTATGAAAGTAGTGACCTGCCCTCAGCTCTGAGTGTGATTGAGGAAGCTTTGGCACGACACCCCGACCTGGTCAGCGATGACTTTATCAACATGGCAGCTGAGCTTTATATCACCAACCGGCAGTACAACAAGGCCCTGCAGGTGGGTTTCTGTGGAAAAACTTTTATTGCCATTTAGACTGAGAATACAAATATGTTTTCAGTTTAAATGGATAAACATTCTATGTGTATGCTCTCCTAGGTCTTGGTGCAGTTTGTAGGCATTGTTTTGGTCAGAAGTGAATCCACTCCAGATGTTATTCCACCAACACAAGAAGAGAAGATTAAAGAGGAGAGCACTGAAGACCAGGAGAAGCAAAATGCAGAAGGCACACAGTTACAGAAGGAAGAACAAATTGCAGCAGAGGAGAACGGTAAGTTGCAACTACATGAGGCGCTACACATTTACATACTTACAAGATGATTCAAACTCATCGTGGCTATTATTCATCATATGAAGAACACTCCCATAGCCTTCATGACGTGTTATAGGAAGTGCAGAAAGATGAGGACGCTTTCAAAAATGAACGTTCGTAGTGGCTTCTTTAGTGGTGACTACTATGACTACTTTTGTGTAAACAGGATGTGTTTAGGTGTTCTTGTTTTTCAAATTTTTTTCCATACTTGAACACTCAGTTACAGGTAAAAAGCTTCAACACATTTCACATTTAAAATAATTTTAGCTAAATTATATTGCGATTGCATAAACTGGATGCCTGTAAATAATTTGGCCCTTCAAATAAAGTGTCTTTGATCTCAAAAGACACTTCAACAGATGTATGTAGCCATCGCTTTATCTGGCTTTATATCAGCAAAATCACATGTAAATCGTGATTGTGTGTTTAACACTTGCAACATACTTGATAAGATTTCTTATATTCAGAATTATTTAATGAGGGGTGGTAACACATTTCTTGTCTTTCCACATTATTTCATGTCCACGCACAGAAAATCCAGACATTAAAACAGACATTTTCTTTACTCAAACTGTATTTTTCATTCCACATATTAAACAAACTTGTGCTTTCATTTTATCTTTGATTAAGAATAAAGATGATTTACTATTAACACAAACAGATAAACTCTGTTTTAGCACTATCATTTTAACATAAAAGGCTAGATGCTACCCTTGGCAGCAATCCTGTTGAGACATGCTGGCATGACTTCAGATAAGATATTCAGTCTCAAAAACCCTCTAATTTCAAAGAAGAGTAGGCCAAAAATCCTCCAGTGACATGAAAGAATCATTGCCTGAGTCTTTGGGGAACTCTTTTTACTGATTGGTTGTTGTGTGCTGTTTCCAGGTGAAATTGTGGATGTACAGGTACCAGACAGCGTCCCAGTGGACCTGAGGAGCAAGCTAATTGTGTGCTTCATACACCTACATGTCTACGCACCCACCGAGGTAAAACAGGACTTAAAAACATACAGAGCTCAGATTATTAATGAGGTCTTTATTAAAAGATCATTTAATTTTAGAATCTTCTTGCTTATAGGGCTTGGTTTCAACACTGATGGAGCAGAGTCCAGAAGAGATTGGTGACTTGTACCTGGATGTCGGTGAAGCCTATCTGGAAGAGGGCAAGTACATGTCTGCTCTGCCTCTGCTGACTGCCCTCGTCGTATCTGAGAAGTACAACCTCGCTGTTGTTTGGTTGCGGCATGCAGGTAAGTCCAGCAGAAAAGGAAATGATGCTGAAGGAAGAGGTGTATCTGCAAACTTAGACTAAAAAGACATTTCATCTTCCATCCAGAATATTCTTCATGTGTGAAACTTTGTAACAACAGAGAAGGTCAAGATCTTAAATGAGGTCTCACTTCAGGTCTGACTTGGAAAAAAGAAAACCAGTGTTATGTGTATACCTTTATCACTTTCCTTTGTCATTTGCAGAGTGTCTGAAGGCTTTGGGCCACATGGAGGCAGCAGCAGAAAGCTACACCAAGGTGGTGGAGATGGCTCCGCAGCACCTGGAGGCCCGGCTCTCCCTTGCCACACTGCAGCAACAGTTGGGCCGTATGGATTGTGCCCTTAAGGCGCTGGAGTCCATGTATGATAGCAACATACTAGCACACGATTCTTCAGCCGCACAAAAGGCAAGGGATTTTTTTTTTTTTTTTTCTTTTTCCATTATCACATTATGTTGCATTATCTTACATTTACAATGTTCCTGAAATGTCATGGAGTTCTTTTAGAGGTCTTTTTCATGGACATTTTCTGGTAACACCAAAGGGGGGAAAAAGGGAGTGGAAACCTCTGCTCTGTCCTGTCAGCAGACACTGGCATTCACACCTTATAAAGGGGCATCCCCACTGAAGCAATAATCAGCAACCTAGTGACCAGAGACCATGGAAAGTGAATGTATTTGGGAACTTCAAGCAACAATGGGTGAAATAACTTGTGATGTGATGTGAAGTGGGTGGGTGCCACTTTTGGCTTTTCTCAACTTAGACGTGAGCCATTGAAGTGATTAGGTATGGAGAACACAATAGTGAGTTGGATAGGTATTTGGAGCCTGGCGAGTCTGGTAGCAACCAGTTAGTTACCAACTGTTAGTGGTAATATGATGCAGAATGAGCAAATTACTTCCTGCCCAGATCCCCCTTGTTGCTTCATTGTTTAATGCATTGTTTTAATGCACGACTCCTTAGAGCTTACAATGTAATCATGCGTGTTTCACCCACAGCATTTTAAATGCTTTCATAGTTTACTTGGATTCTGGTTAAACACAAGATTTCTGCGCTTTCCAGACTTGAGCTGAGATTAGAGTCAAAAACACATAGTCCGGTTAACAGTTGGAAAAAGGAAAACCATCACCTCCATCATTTTGGAATGCTATGTTGTATGGTCAATGCACTGTCATAATGGCAAGTCCTAATTATAGCTGCTGTTGGAGTTGCGTGTTGGCAGCTCTGTATTTCCCTTGTATGCGTTTGTTTGTATAACTGGTTTTGTATATTTCTTTGTTTGTAGGAGTTGAAGCTTTTGCTCCATCGCTCTACACTCCTGAAGACACAGGGAAAAATGCAGGACTACCTGGACACTGTGATTACTATGATCTCTATGCTCCTCAAGGTAACACACTTTACAGACCCTGAGAGATACCACTGGCCACTAGGGCTGGGTATCGTCACTGATATTATAATTCTGATCACTTATCAATACATATCTATATTTACAGAGGTTTTATTAGAGACACGGCTAAGCATTTTGCAATTTTGCATAATTTTAAAAAGTTTAAATTTGTTCAGTACTGAACAGCAGAAATGAGGCTTTCTTGTCGGAAGTAAGTAAAAAAAAAAAAAAAAAAAAAAAACAGCGGCCGACACCGTAGACTGGTGGGTAATAAGTAGGGGTGGGTTTTGATTATCGATTTAGGGAGAGAGAGAGAGAGAGAGAGCTCTACATGAAGTGTGATTTTTATCGTGGTGGAAGCAAAAGTAAGAGGAAATTCGTGACGATGTTTATGTGAAGCGTAGTTTGGATCATCTTTGGCTGCTGGTTCAGTCAATATTGTTTGGAGAGAGATAAAACCTGCAGCTTCAGAATCTAGCGCAAAAAGGACGTAAGCACAAAAGCGCCCACCGACGCTTCAAATCAGTGAGCTGTCGGCTTTCAGCCCCGACGTGCCGTCGGGTGAGAAAGGCAACATCTCACTGATTCTGATGCGTCGGCGGGTCTGCATTTTGTGTTTACGTCTTTGTGCAGAATCCATGTTCCTGCTCTCATTTACTGTTTTAGCTGTTTGGTGGTTGTAGAAATTTTGTGAGGTTTAACCTGAGATTCTGGCGTTTCAGGCAAAATAAATCTATATTTAAAAATCGATTCAGGATTTTAATGAATCGATTTCACGTTATCCAAGCTAGAATCGATTTTAACGATAAATCGATAATCAAAACCCACCCCTACTGGCCACTACCAGTATTTTGTTTTGTGTCTTCCTTTATGTACTACTCATTAAGTGTTTTTATTCATACTGCTGCTATAAAGAGTGCTTTTTCCTCTCTCTGATATATTCAAAGGAGTTGGTACAACTATTCCACATAATAAAATACACTTCAAAAATGTTTGACCTCAGCTGTATAGTCTAGCCAAGTGTCAATGAAATCAAAGAGGAAACGATCTTAGAAGTTTAAAAAAAAAATGCAGAACTACTTAGATGCTTTGAATTTAGGAGGAACGTTCCGCTGCTTCGACTGGATCAGAGCTAATTTGCCTGACACGTAAATTATGTTAACTAGTTAGCATTAGCAGCTGAGTTATCCCATTAATAATTCATAATTCACTTAACAGGGTGGGACGGTGGTTAGAACTGTTGCCGCACAGCAAGAAAGTCCTGAGTTCAGTTCCACCATCAGGCCGGGGTCTTTCTATGTGGAGTTTGCATGTTCTCCCCATGTTTGTGTGGGATCCCTCCGGGTGCCCACCGTCCAAAGACATGCAGTTTGTGGGGATAGGTTAATTGATTAGTCTAAATTGCCCATAGGTGTGAATGTGGGAGTAAATGTGAGTGTGAATGGTTGTCTGTCTCTGTGTGTTAGCCCTGCAACAGACTGGTGACCTGTCCAGGGTGTACCCTGCCTCTTGCCCTATGACAGCTGGGATAGGCTCCAGCGCCCCCCGCGACCCTGAAAAGGGGAAGCGGAAGCGGATGGATGGATGGAAGGAATTCACTAAACACAGTAATATATACTATATCAACAATATTAATGCACTTACAAGGAGAACTGTGACTGTTCTCAATCTGTCAGTGATATTGACACAAGTATTAACTACAAATGGCTAACGGTATAAACACAACTTTACTTTAAGTTCAGTTTAAAGAATTTTCTTGGTGGATTGTTGTTCTTGATATGTAATTGCGTATGATCAGGAATATTTGTTGTGACAACATGTTTATGTTTAATTTATGTTTAAATGTTGCCATCCTCTTGGTCTGATCCCTCATGACAATAGATTTTTAATCTGAGTGAGATTTTCTGCCTGAATAAATAAAGGGTAATGTTTAGCAGCTTGGATGTTTTTGACTGTTGGTTCAGCTGAATTCTTAACAAACATTTTTATCATTCAAGTTATTTTATACCCCGACAGGGAAAAAGGACAAATATCTCAAAAAGTTGATAAGACCATGCCTTTTACTGTAGTTTTTTTACTGAGCATTTTTCTCAACAGATTACTGTGAGAGAAGGTGAAATTGAATAAGTAAATGCACATATTGCTCCATTTTTTTGTTTTTGTTGTGCACATTTCATTGCGTCCTGTAAGTCATTCAAAGGTGTGCATAACGCATGCATGTTTATAGGTGGCCATGCAGCGAGCTAAGGTGTGTGTGAGCTCTGTAAACGTGTCAGGTGAGAATCACCTGAGGCTCGTGAAGGTTGAGGACATGCTACCAGAGATTGCTGACCATGAAACGGCCTATCTGGACAACACTGGTATGCGTATCTTTGGTTGCAGTTTTACTTTAAGTCATCATACTTGACTACAAGGTAGAACCTGTAGTTGGTCTGGTCACTGGATTTCAACACCTTGTAACAAAGCGTCCCTTTGTCATTGTCATCAGGTAAAACCAATGTCCTGTCCAAAGAGGACTGGTGGCAGCTGCTGCTGAGCTGTGTGCTGACACTGTGTGAGGTGCAGCGTTATGAAGAGGCGGAGATGCTTGTGGATTCGGCCATGGAGTTCTACTCATTCTATGACAACAAGCCCAGGAGGAAAGAACTGGAGTTCATTGGCCTGTCTGCCACAATCCTGGACCACAACTATTACAAGGCCTATAACTACATCAGGTAGATTGATATGTATGTGGCCTCGGATAAAGAGCATGCCAAAATTATAATAAATATAACAATTTTCTGTTTTTCCTCTTAACAGACTGATGCTGTTGGAAAATGTGGCTCTGCCTCAGCTTTGGAATATTTTTAACCAGGTCTGCTTTTGTGTCAGTAGAATAGAGTATTACTAAATGGGAAAGGGGAGATGAGGAATGGGTTCAGAGCAAAACTAGGAATTTTCTTTCTAGGAATTAAAGCAGTACATTTGTGAGGACAAACTGGGATATTTTCTTTTTAAATGTATTTATTGTTTGTATTCAGGAAATGCTTCACTACACTTCTTAATGAGAAGTAGGACAGTTTTTCCTCATAAAATTTGCTTGTTTTCTTCTGAAATGACCACTTATCTTGAATTTTGACTTTAACTGAGAACATTTCTTTCCATTTTTACTTTCTTTGCACAGTTGATTTATTTATTAACCTTGAGAGCCTCTGATACATTGTCATAGTCTATATGAAGATTTACTGGTAATACTAAATATTCAAATGAATCAAAAGCATAGATTGCCTGAATTTGGTGGAAAGATTTTGTAAACAAATTATGTTTTTTTTAACTCTCTGCAGCTGACAATAACTTCGCAGCACCAGCGCCACCATCGCTTCTGTCTGCGCATGCTGTTTAAACATCCTGACAGTCACGCCCTCTGTGTTCTCTGCGGACATAACGCCATGGTGTCAGGGAGCTTCAAACATGCTCTTGGTACTCGCACACAAATCTACTAACTAGAGATGATAAAAACATTTACACATCACTACCATACTTGGTGTTTCAGCATATCTTACATGATTGATTTTATACCATTGGAGTGTGATGACCATCACAATATGCAACGCTATAATCAGGGACTACGTCATGTTGTTGTCATTTTAAGAGTACTTGAGGAACATGTGATCTGCCACTGCAAAAGCGATCCAGATCTGCACCAACATTTTAAAGGAGTCCTTCCTTTGCTTATGCCACACCTCTCAAACAAATTTCAAGTTTTGCTTGTTAGCATGTTCTTGATTGCAGATGTCGATGATCACATACCTCCAACACTGCTTTGCACTGAAAGAGAATTATGTGAATTAAAATGCGTTTTTGAAGCAATTGTGATAAACAGGAAATAACAATATCCAAGCAACTGGACACACATTGGTAAAGTTGCTTACAAGCTAACATTGCTTAAAATGATGTAAAACACTAAAAAGATGCTTTGAGGGCCAAAGAGAGTTTGATCCCAACATTTAAATAAATAATTAACAGTCTTGCAGTTTTGTCTTTTTTGACATTTTTAGAGGTCTCCGTTAAATCTCATAAGTTGTTGAAATACACCGCGTTCCAAATTATTATGCAAATGATATTTTTCTGTTTTTCCTAAATAGTCAATTCAAATGACAGTCGGCATAATTTTTGAGTCATCAGCCATTAGAATATAATTCAAATGTTACTGAACAAAAGTCCCAATGAAAACAGTTGTTTTTCAAAAATAAAAAACTTAAAATGCACTGTTCCAAATTATTACGCACACAGAGTTTCAAAAGATTTTATAGGTTGTAGAGAATTGAAAATGGTCATTTGTTGAATTTGCAGCATTAGTAGATCAATTTCACTGTCATCAAAAACTATTTCAATCAAAAACATCTTAACAGGTCAAGTTACATATTAACATAGGATCCCTTATTTGATAGCAGTTTTACAATTCTTGCATCCATGAAACTTCTGAGTTTTTGGAAGATTTCTACTTGAATGTCTTTGCAGGATGTCAGAATAGCCTCCCAGAGCTGCTGTTTGGATGTGAACTGTCTCCCACCCTCATAGTTTTTTGCTTGAGGATGCTCCAAAGGTTCTCAATAGGATTGAAGTCAGGGAAGAATCGGGGCCACACCTTGAGTTCCTCTCCTTTTACGCCAATACCAGCCAATGATGCAGAGGTATTCCTTGTATTGTGAGATGGTGCATTGTCTTGCATGAAGATGGTTTTGTTGCAGAAGGCACAGTTCTTCTCTTTCTACCATGGAAGAAAGTGGTCAGTCAGAAACTCCACATACTTTGCAGAGGTCATTTTCACACCTTCAGGGACCAACCAGCTCTCTCCCCGTGATTCCGGCTCAAAACATGACTCCACCACCTCCTTGCTGACGACGCAGCCTTGTTGGGACATGGTGGCCGTCCACCAATCCACCATCCATCTGGACCATCCAGGGTTGCACTGCACTCATCAGTGACCAAGACTGTTTGAAAATTAGTCTTCATTTAGTTCTGGGCCCACTGCAGCCGTTTCTGCTTGTGAGCATTGGTTAGGGATGGCCAAATATAAAGTTTATGCACAACTGCAAGTCTCTGGAGGATCCGACACCTTGACGTTCGCAGGGCTCCAGAGGCACCAGCAGCTTCAAATATCTGTTTGCTGCTTTGTAATGGCCTTTTAGCAGCTGCTCTCTTAATCTGATGTATTTGTCTGGCAGAAACCTTCATCATTGTGCCTATATCTGCACAAACCCATGTGTCCTCTGACTCAGCCACAAATCTCTTAACATTATGGTGATCACGCTTAGATTTTCGTGAAATATCCAAGGTTTTCATTACGTGTCCTAGGCATTCAACTATTTCACGCTTTTCAGCAACAGAGAGATCTTTTTTTTTTTTCCTATATTGCTTGAAAATGGTGGTCTGCTTAATAATGTGGAATATCCTTCTTTAGTAGTTTTTCCTTTAATTGGGCTCACCTGGCAAACTAATGATCACAGGTGTCCGAGATTGATTTCGGTGATACAAAGAGTCCTGAGACACAATTCCATCCATTGGTTTTTATTTAAAAGCAATTTATTCAATCTCTATGACACTTAAACACAATTTGCATAATAATTTGGAACGCAGTGTAAAGGGTTTAGGGTTTAGGGATTGGGCGTGGGCGATCGTGGCTCAAGAGTTGAGAGTTCGCCTTGTAATCGGAAGCTTGCCGGTTCGAGCCCCAGCTCGGCCAGTCTCGGTCGTTGTGTCCTTGGGCAAGACACTTCACCCGTTGCCTACTGGTGGTGGTCAGAGGGCCCGGTGGCGCCAGTGTCCGGCAGCCTGGCCTCTGTCAGTGGCTGTGGCTACAATGTAGCTGCCATCACCATTGTGTGAATGGGTGGATGACTAGATGTGTAAAGCGCTTTGGGGTCCTTAGGGACTAGTAAAGCGCTATACAAATACAGGCCATTTATCATTATGTTCACACTATGTCCACTTTGCACAGTAGTACACTACATTTTTCAAACACTGGATGTGTTTTCAGGTCAGTATGTTCAGGCCTTCCAGACTCATCCCAGCAATCCACTGCACAGCCTGTTTGTAGGTCTCACCTTCTTCCACATGGCATCTCAGAAGTTTGTAGCTAAACGGCACACGCTGGTGCTGCAGGTACAGTGTTTGTTTATTTCTGTGCATGGTTCAGTACTATAGTCTGTTATTTTAAAACCAACATATGCTCTCAGGGTTTCTCCTTCCTGTGGCGTTACGTAGAGCTGCGTGGAGAGTGTCAAGAGAGTATGTACAACCTAGGCCGAGCGCTGCACCAAATGGGCCTCACACATTTGGCTATGCATTACTACCAAAAGGCGCTTTTACTACCAGCAAAAAAACTGGAGGTGGGTAAAAACACAACTTGCTCTGCTGCTCAGTGCAAACGTAGCCTTTAGGACAGTGATGAATTGACTTAGAGAAAAAGAGGCAAACATTCTTTATCCCTTTGTCTTCTTATGTTTTTCTGCAGGGCATCCCAGGTGACCAGGTTGATCTGAGGAGGGAGATTGCCTTCAACCTGTCACTCATTTACCAGGCCAGCGGTGCAGTGGAAATGGCCCGATACCTCCTTAACACACACTGCATTATTTGAAAATGCACACTCGTCTTTATTGGTTCGTTTTCATTAGAAATTTGACCTTATTTCTAGCAACTAAACCCCCATGAAATGATGGATTCAGGAAGTCTTATTTATTAAAAAATGTTTGTAAATATTTAGCATTTTGTATGACGTATGTCATTTCTACATTTGTGTTGATTTATCTCTGTATTTCAGTGTCTGATAATAAGCTAGCAAATCACATTTGAGGCATGTACTAATACTGGATCTTTCAGTTGTATTATTTTTGCAAGACCTATAGTCTGCTGTTACAAAAATTACCCTAGAAAACCCCTTGTTTATTTTAATAAAGAAATACAGAACAAAGTATTTGCCTTTATTGTTTTGAGGTGACAGTGTTGGCCACTGATCCACCATGCTGGCTGACAACAAAGGATAAATCATTACCAAATCTCAGAATCATGTATAAAATGTCAAAATTCAAATCAATTTTATTTATACAGCGCCAAATCACAACAACATTTGCCTCGGGGCGCTTTATATTCTAAGGTAGACCCTACAATAATACATACAGAGAAAAACCCAACAATCATATGACCCCCTATGAGCAAGCACTTTGGCGACAGTGGGAAGGAAAAACTCCCTTTTAACAGGAAGAAACCTCCGGCAGAACCAGGCTCAGGGAGGGGTGGGGCCATCTGCCACGGCCGGTTTGGGTGAGAAAAAGAAGACATGATAAAGACATGCTGTGGAAGAGAGACAGAGATTAATAACAAGTATGACTCAATGCAGAGAGAAAAGGGGGAAGGAATGGAGCCGAGTCTCCAACTGCAGCATCTGTAACAAAACACATTAAAAGAGTGCTGAAGACCTGAGGCAATACACCTTGATGACAACCATCCCTCAGCAGAAAGAAGAGGGAGGCCCCAGATGGAGTGCCTAAACTTAACTTAAACTTAAAGTCTGCATTTATACAACACTCTGTATTTAATCATTAGTTATTATTGACCTCTGGCTCTCTTTAATCCTGTCTTCCCTCTCACCCTATACTGGTCACGGCAGTTGGCCGCGCCTCCCTGAGTCTGGTTCTGCCGAAGGTTTCTTTTATTAAAAGGGTATTTTTCCTTCCTTTAAATAAATTTGAATTGAATTAAGCCCTTCATTTTCAGAGGAGCAACGCAGGCAGTGGAGCCCATTTGTTGCTTAAGGGCTCAGTATGGGTCGCCATTGGCAGACTGCAGGGAGGTATGGACTGCAAAGTGTATCTGTTGCCAGATGTAGGCAGTATCCAAACTTTCAACTAATGCACAGTATCATCCACGTCAAACTACATAAACAGTAATGGTGTTGGATGGTTTTGGCTGTCATTCCTTTCGCTAGCATTCCTGTTAGATCAACCCTCACACTCTATTGGCAAAATTTCATACAGTAGATGCTACTTATAGATGCTATTACCCTGCAAGATGCATTTCTTATCCTTTTTTAACATTTTTTTTTTAAAATTGCTATTCAAAATTAGTCACTTTCATATCTGTGGTCAATGACGTCTGCGGTGTTCTCTGGTTGGTCTTTCCGCTACTTTCACTTTCACATTAGCCTTTCCATGTATGCAGCTGAAAATGCTGGGAAGTCCTTGAACAGATCAATACAACCAAATTTAAAATTTTACCTTTGAAAATTACACAAACTTAAAATACTCCACTGCAATATTTTCCATTAGACAAAGTAAGAAGACCCCAATTGGGACTAAAATTGTGAAAATAGTTTTTTTTTGTTTTTTTTTAAAAGAGTGAATTGATGAAGGATAGATTCACTTTCAAGTACTACAAAAGAAAGAAACAAACAAGAAAAAACCAACAAATATTTCTGAATTATAGTGTTTTGTGTCTTTTAAAATTTCAAATATTGCATAACAAGACAAAATCAAAACGCAGACATAAGTGTACACATTCATTTTTGACTCTCTCACTGAACTAACACAGCCAATCCCCCAACATGTTTGTACTCTCTGCTCATGTCGCCTTCACATATTAAATAATTTCTTGCTTTTTAAAGAACCTATTTTAACATCGCACTCAACAACAAACTAATCCTCCCTAACAAAAACAGTAACTTCATGTCAATATGCATGAAGTTTGAGACCCCTGGCCTAGAGTGTTTGATCACCTGTGTGTTGTTTGTTTATGTCTTACCGTTAGTCTCTTGTCACCAAACCATTGTCTTCCAGACGATTGATGTCAATACTTTTTGTCCCTGTTTAACACCCACGTGTAAGTCATACCCTCTACTCGTGAGTATACATGCCATGCCTTTTCAGTGGTTCATTGTCAGCTTACTTATCCAGATCCATTCTCATCATATACAGGAATATTTATCGCAGCAAACCCTGAGAAACAGGACTTGGAGATATTTCTTCAATCTGTGTAGGTTCTGTCATCCAGGTCATGGTAGTCTAAGGATCTGGGAAGGAACACAAATACAAGCTAAACAACATAGTGTATGCTGTATGGTGCAGCGAGTCCTCCTCAGACCTCTATATTGTAGAAACCAAACAGCCACACCATAAATGCATTGCACAACATAGAAGAGCCATATCGACAGGACCAGACTCAGCATCAACATCCAAAGGATAAAGGTCACTCTTTTAAGGATGCCAATGTTCATATTTTGGACAGAGAACCTTTATGCAGAGATTTACTGCAGGATCCTGTATTTAAGTTTTCTGTTTAATTAAAAAAAATCAAATGGCTGATTCAAATCAGTATAACTGCGTGCTTTATTGATATACAGTAAAGCATTTTATAATACAATAGTAAGGCATATATTTGGTGGAATCTGATATGTTGTGAAGTACTGATGTTATCTGAAAAATGATGAGACTGAAACAAACGTTAATTAAAAACCTGGCCAGTCAAATCAAACTTAGTGCCAGAAAAACCTGTGGGATAATGCTCGATGCCAAACACGCATGCACATAATACTGTACCACTTTTCACATACTTCTGAGTTGTTAAATATTAAATAATGATGAACTTCCTGTAGTCACACATGCTTTAATTGAAACACAACACACAGCACAAAATCAAATAACCTTTAACCAAAGGAAAAAACATAATTTTTGCTAGAATAAAATACTTCCTCCACATAGAAAAAGGTTTAGTATATCCCAGGTTTGACAGTAGTGCACAGGGATTAATGCATGGATGCATGGATAAATGCATCTGGGCATTCAGGCTGGAGGCTCCTACAGTGCATTTACTGAACAGTATAGTTCTGAAATGAATTAGCTAGCAATTTATCAATGCGAGGACTGAGAACAGCAGAGAAACTGCCTCTGAACTTTGAAAATTCACACAAAGTCAATTTAACCAGGCCTCTTTAAACATTCTTTCATAGTTCAAGAAATCCTCACAATCTAGCAGCCGTGTAACACTGCAGTGCTCAGATTCTAGTCTTACAGTACTGCTGAAGTGGAAAAGCTGTGTTAAAATTAAATTCTCATGTTGCATGTGTCAGTGCAACAACCAAGATCGTAACTTCAAGGTCGAATGTAGAGCTGAAGCTGAAAACTAGATAATACTAATATTCTGAAGAAGATATGGGATATAGGAAGTATTTATGGAGAAAGAGAGGGACACCACCAGATCTTTATCGCTGAAGAAATGCCTCTTGCTCACTTGCACCAAACATCTTTCTCTGACTTCTCAGCTGATGCACTTTTTTAGGTCCTTACTTCTCTCATGCACGTTTTCTTTGCATCTCCACAAGAGAAAGAGGCAAGGTTGCTTTTGCAGTGCATTCCTCTCACATTCAGTAATTCGAAATGACAGATCTGAATGAGGCCTTTGTGCAGTAAATAAGGTGAAAAACTGGGAATAATAACAGGGATGAAGGATGGATAAAGAACTCAAATAGAACACAAATTTTGTCACCCAAAACCACACAAAAAAATACAGAAAAAGAAGTACAATCGTATTTCCCCAAAAGCTTGGCCAATGGGTAAAATGTCAATAAAATGAGAATTTAATTACTTGCAAATCATTTAAAACGTGTGTTTGATTTAATATAGTGGAAAAACAACAAACCATATGTTGAAACTAAGAATTTATTTTCTTTTTTAGGCTTCTATCTTTGACATAAGTCAATATTTTTAAATCTTTAAAAGTATTTTATACATTAAGCTTAAATTTCACAGCAATCACTATAAAGTTCTTATGCAAATCAGAGATGGTCACTTTGTGTCGGGTTCGTTCAGTGTTATGCACCATAGTGGATGGAAGTCACTAAATCTTCCCAGCTTTGTTGATGTGGTTAACACATCTGCTCAATAAACAAAAAAATTGCTAGTTGGATTCCACACAGATATCTTTGATTTGGAAGAGTTTTACACTCAATGCCCTCCAAACATACAGAGCTACCTGCTGTGGCAGGGAGCAGCCTGCAGGAGCTTCTTGGCAACGTGATTTTGCAAAACTTTGTGAAATGACAGTCATTCTGCTTCATTAAGTACAAATTTGTTAATTCTTTCTTTTATTTTTAAATGAAGGGATGATTGCAGCTGACGAGGAAAGAGTGTCCTACTTTCATCTACAGCGTATGTCATAATATTTTAAAAATGGAAATTGAGATAAGGGAGCAGTTTTCTTAAATCTTAGCTTTTCTTTTTTTGGCTTTGCAGCATATTAAACCATAAGAAATATAGTTTGTGTCAAAAGATGTAGAAGCCACTAGTTAAAAAAAAAAAATACACCAACTTGAAAACGATAACTACTTCGTGTATGTGTATGTGTATATATATATATATATATATATATGTATATATATATATATATATATATATGTGTGTATGTATGTATGTGTATATATATATATATATATATACACACACATACACATACATATACATATATATTCCACCATCAACTGATCAGATGCCAAAGGCTTAACGTGATTGTTTTTAATGTGGCTCTAAAGCAAAGGCTGGCTTCAGAAGCCATGTTTAAGACAAATAAACACTTACTACATTATAGCAACTGCTATAATGCTAAATGATTAAATGACTTGCAAATTGATTTTTCCTTTTATTGACCTCTTACATAGCTTCTCAACTTTTTGGAAAAAAGGATTGCAATATGAAATTTAGGCACCACCACATACACAACCAAACACACATCCATACAGTCTTGCAGACATTCTACTTTAAGGATCCATTAGGTCTGCATTACTGTGACAGTAGTGTATGTTTTACAAAGACATGTTTTCTCTTATAAAGCACCCTTATTATTTCAATCATTCATTTTTGATACAAATATTTAGTTTCCCCAGTTACAAAGAGATGGCAAATATATGACCATACTTCTTTGTATCTCAACCCCCAACCCATAGCCCCATTGTTGTTTTGTACAATTGCATAGACGTTAAAAAACAAAAGCTAAAAAAAACCAAAAACAGCCTCTCTTCATAATAAAACAACTTTAGGACATTTTAAGAAACTACTGAAATCTACATGTACTTTTTTGATGAGACATTGCTGGAACTTTAATCTTTCACAAAAATAAATGTTATATATATATATATATATATATATTCTCTTTGTAAACTGTTTCCAATCCAGTTGTTTTGACTAGAAAAGCATGCGATAGGTAGGAAAGTAGGGAGGGACGGAGGAGAGAGGGGTGTTAGGGCTGAAGATTAAAGGCAGGATCAGAAGTGCAGGGCCTCGTGCTGTTTGGTGCTCCTTTCGTCCGTCATCACACTGACCAGTGACTCCATGGCACGGCCCAGATCATCAGCCATGTGAAACAAACTGCCAATGCTGGGACCTGAGGGGAGAAAAAAAAAACACTTATGGAAGATTTCATCTAAACCCCCCTTGCACAAGAATTTTACCATATCTGCATGACATGAAAAATGTTATCTTTGTGCTATGATTTAAATTTTCTTGTGGACTTTTTCACGTATTTATGAAATAATGAGGGCTCAAAATGCTGAAAACATTTAAAGCTCTGTTAAGACCTGCAGCATACCAAAGTTACAGCCACTCTGAATATCACAATCTAAACACTATACTCTGTATAATTCAGCAAAGAAGGGATAGAAGCAGGTTTCGTGTGACTAAATGGGAGCTGGCAAAAATACGTTTTTGCGTTTGTTCACAGCACATTTTGATATTTCCTGGCATGACCTTGTTCCAAAATGGATTCAATCAATTTTTCACCTTAAAATTTGCACACAAATATCATAATATAATATAATGACAATGTGAAAAAGGTTTGCTTGAAATTCTTGCATGTAAATAACACGTACAAAAATATTCACAGCTTTTCATATGACACTCAAAAATGCGCTCAGGAGACTAGTTGAGGTCCTTGATGATAACTTACACCAGCGCGGTCTAGACCTTTTCCTGTTGGAAAATGAACCTTTGCCCGAGTCCAAGATGACAAAAGTGGCTTCAGGACCACTCTGTGAACGTTTTTGAGTCACTAACCCTAACCCAGCCAGAGCCCAGACTTGAACCAAAGTCTGGGCTCAGAACTCTGGAGAGATCTGAAAATGGCTGTGTACTAATGCTCCCCATTCAAGCAGTTGGAGCCTGAGAGGTTGTGCAAAGAAGGTTGGGACAAACTGCCTCATACTGCATCATGTATCATACTTAAAAAGACTGTAATTGCTTCAAGTGGTGCTTCAACAAAGGCTATAAATACTTACAGTTTTCACCTTGTCATTATGGGCTATTGTGTGTGAATTTTGAGATGAAAAATGAAGTTAATCCATTTTGGAACAAGGCTGTAACCTGACAAAATGTGGAACATCTATGTTGCTAGCTCCTGAATTTATGAGGTTACGAGGGGTCGAAAAAAACCGATGAATTAAATCGTACAAAATTTTGAACCCATTTATTAAGTATACTAAAAATACAGCTATACTATACTTTAATGATCTCATCTGAAAATGGAGAGGCGTGTGTCTGAAAAACATATCTGAAAATGTGCATGTTTGTATACAATTTGCCTTTAAATCCACTTTAAAACTAACTGATAAGTTATACAGCACATTTTTAAAGCTCAGAGCTACCATGACCTACCCAGAGGCACTGAGGCCACCACACTGGAAATTCAATCAGATTCAAAACCCACACGTTTCAATTCTTAAACAAACCAATTAACAAATTGAAGCTGCTGAAAGGCTACAACAAAGCAGCAACTTAGTCTGCAGGCACATTGTCCTGTGAACTTGTGTCACAGTGTCATCTTATGAAAGTATATGCAGCCATTACGTAAACACATAGCACAGACTTTACATTGGAGCACTAATTCCACTGCCTAACGTGAAAACAGGCGCCATGGTGCAGGTTGGACTGGGACACACACTGGGACAGCCACTTGCCCAGCTTGGGATCACTGTGCCAAGTTCAATTCAACTATATCTTATTTATATAGTGCCAAATAATAACAACAGTTGCCTCAAGGCACTTTACATCTATCACTACTGCCGTCTATCACTGCTTGTCCACTTGTCCGGTTGGTTAGTCATCACCAGTTTGTCCGTTTTTATCTGGAAATCGCACAGGATCATAGCTTGTTTATTGTCAACCACACTGTGGGGTGCATCCTTTTTGACCTCGGGACTTCCAGGCCATACTTGGCACAAATATTCCTGTATATGCCAGCCACTTCGTTATTATGGCGTTCCATGTATCTCCTGCTTGCTAGCATCTTGCAACCCATTGTTATGTGTTCGATTGTCTCAGGGGCATCTTTGCAGAGCCTGCAGCTGGTGTGGTGTGAACCCCAGCTTCTATGGATCTTGTGCTTGGCACTTGTTCCTGTGCTGCCATGATTAATACATTTTCTACTCTCCTGGAGAACTTAAGAGGGTTTTCTGCTCGTGCCTTGTTCAAAAAAGCACTTTTTTTTCCATGCTTATGATTAACATTCACAGCTCACACTCAGTACTATTAACACATCAGTTGTGGTGCTTGGTACCCAATCTTGGAGGGTGGGGATAATGACATCTCACCCATGACCTAATGTCCACCTTGCTGTAGCATTTGTTTTGCACCTCGTCGATCTCTAGTTGTGATAGCAGTTGCTTCTTCCAGATGTTGGAACAAAGCTACTAGTAGTGCTATAAATGTTGGATTTCCAAGACTCCATAGATCCCATATCCTCTTCATGTATCTCTTTTGCTGGAATTACTTGGTAGTAGCATTCAAAAAGCCCCATATTCTCATTCAGTTCAATTACATTTTATTTATACAGTGCCAATTCACAACAACAGTCGCCTCAAGGCACTTTATATTGTAAGGTAGACCCTACAATAATACATATAGACCCAACAATCATATGACCCCCTCAAGCTCTCTGGTGACAGAGGGAAGGAAAAACCTCCAGCAGAAACAGGATCAGGGAGGGGCGGGGCCATCTGCTGCGACCAGTTGGGGTGAGGGGAGAAAGACAGAAGACATTCCTTGTCTACTTATGCCTTCTTGTTCCAGTAGCCCACTTCTAACCAGTGTCCTGGTTCTCTAACACCTGACAAGGTACGGACCAAGATTACTCTGCGAGGCTCCTGACTACGGTAGCCGTAATGCTCCTACAATCCATCCAGCGGTGCGGCTTCGTAGCTTACCAAAGTGGTACTAAAATATTTTTTGACAGATTTCTGAGCGCCGTGTACCACATAAAATCGGTTCGAGGTCAGTAAGCACAACCAGAATTCATACATAAGGCGCACTGTTTTAACAGCCACTATTTCTGAGAAAATGAAAGGATTTTAAATGCGCCTTATAGTGCAGAAAATACAGACCCTGACTACATACACACCCTGGTCAGAAGTTGAACCCCAGAGCCTAAGCAACAGTAGCTTCCTGTTGGCGGTGCATCAGCAGCCCTGACAGCTAAGATGTTGGTTAACTCGACATTTTGCTGCAGTTTTCTTTTTCTCTGTTCTACAAGGCGCGTGAGTGCACAGCGAGGGTAGAGAAAGAGCTGGTTGAACTCATTAGTTCATTTTCATTGTCAGTGCTTGTAGGCCCAGTGCACAGTGGCCCAAAAGTGCAACGGCCCACCAGGTAAATGCCCAGTATGCCAGATTACCAGTCCAGCACTGCTGTGGTGCGACAGGAAAGGGGGGAAGGAAATGAAAGAAAAAGCAAAAGAGGATAGATATTTACATTTTCCCACAGCATCACTGCACCATGTCATCTCCACTCTGCCATAATATGCCCAAATTTCCGAATCATTTCTTCAGCTGTTAGACTTCTATTAAGAGCTTGGCTCTGTTCCAGATGACATTTAAACCATAAGGCCAAAAAGTGTTGCAAACATGGTACTGATACAGCAGTAACAGAAGCGTGCAATGGTAGAGTGGGGAGGAAAAGAGGAAGGTAAGCCACTAACCTCTCATGGGTGTGCCTTTCTCCCTCCTAGCTCATGTAAAAGGAGGAAAGAAAGAAAAGACAAGAAAGAAGGTAAAATCATCTTGTGTTGGTAAAAGAGAGGAAGAAAGATGCTTGAAGGTGACACTTAAATGATGAATTACAGCTATGATAAAGTTTGATATAAGTATGTCATTGAAAGGAACTCTTCAACAAAGAGTGTTTGAAAACCCATAACCTGAGCACTACATCAATCACAGCATAATTATTCATATAAATGAGATGCTCAGTTCAGTTTTTCCACAGATGTGTAACGTTAGACAAGAAAACATCTTGCTAAGGTGGGACTCTTAGCAAAGTAGCTCCCCTGATCTTTGCAGCTTTCTCAGTAAAAGGAGGCACCTTGCTGCAGAAGAGGTGAATTATTTCATACCCTGACTTTGAGGGAAAGAATTGTTGAGCTGTTCCATCACTTCCTCCAGCCCAGCTGCATCTTGGGATGGGCTGGACAGCTCATCATCACCTGAAACAGAAAGGAAACAAAGCGTTTAAGGATAGTTTAACGAGTACTGACCCGAGCACATGTACGCACACACACACCATAAAACACACATGCAAGTCTTTAACGTGTGTGTTGTCTCATGTAAACCGATGTCCAAGCAGCATATGTTCCACAGGTACTAGAAATCTATTTATATCGTCTATGCGTCACAAAGGGTGGATGCAAATTAAAGAATATAAAAGGGATGTGTGGGTGTTTTTACCCATTGTATCAGTAGTTTGGCTGGCAGCCACACGAAGCAGAGGGAGAGAGGAGTCGGAACGCTGAGAGGAGGTGGATGGGGAGGACAGAGCTGTGCCGTTTACCTTGGAATCCGTCTGAGGCACACATAAGATAAGGACAACATCTTTTATTTGCTGTTTGTACACAAACAGTAGATCTGTTAGGAAATGTTGTGCAGAGCTTAGAGTCAGTCATAAATACAGATATATTTACAGTATAAAATAAAGTGCATGTTGAGGTAACGTAGGGTTTTTTTTTCCATAAAGAGATAAAGATAATAAAAACAAACAAACAATATGTCAAGTACAACACACAAACAAAACACAGGAAACTGGCAGTAATATGACACAGGGCAGAGAAAAGTGACGTGTGTACCCTGCTTATTCGCAGCTCTTTGCTCACTGATGAAAATTCTGGAGACCATCAGTATCTTGTGCTACTTGGGATTGACGCCTAGCTTAAGAGTATTTTATCATCAGCAGATATTGAATAAGAATAGTCTAAACTCACTTGATCAAATCCAGTAAAGTTTAACTGTCTTTTACCTTGTTAGGTAGTATTCCTAAACATCTTTAGGAATACTACCTCACAAGGACTAACAATAGGCTAGCATACATGTGTGGACCTTAGTTTTTTCAAATACAAACAATAAGAAATATTCGGAAACACCTTCACCTGCTGAGGGTTTCCATCAAGAAAATGGTGAGGAGATCCATGCAAGTAAAGGAGAAATAAAAACAAACAGAGTGGAAGAAGAGTGGACCAAGGGGAAGAGTGAGTTTCTAAAGCAGAGAAAAGAAGAAGGGAATAGATGGGATAACATCTATTGCGTTCAAGTTTGTGTCTTTGCAATTCAGCGCAACAATGTGACTGGATGTCTCAGTGGGTGAGGCCAGATGCCTCTCAGAAGATGTGACGCCCAGAAAGAGAGGGAGGGTAGAAAGACCAGATATAAAAGTTAGGTGAAGAAGAAACACAGGGTTTTTCCCTTCATCTACTGCGAGATGAACAGATCAGACATAATATGTTCGGTTAAAAAATTCCAGCAGAGATGCCAGAAGGATTATCCACTCCCCAAACTGTGAACCTGCAAATTGGGTTTGTATTTTTTGGCTTTTTCACTGCTCATTTTTGCCATGTTAGAGTATGGAATCAAGAAGATTTGGATTTCCACTTGGAAATATAGAGATATGCCAAATATCCTTGGGCAAGACACTGTGTGAATGTTAGACAGAAAGCGCTTTCGGAATTTAATTAAAAAACAGAAGCTCACTGTATGGAGATTGTCCTTTTTTTCCTCAACATCTCACTCATCCTACTTTAGCACTGACTTTTTATGTTTAATAAGTATATTATGCAGTATAGAGATACAAGGTCATGAAGAATTAGGACATTCGATTTCTCTGAACATAGTCCAATTTATACAGATTTGAAAATTCAAAACAACAATAAATTTTCATGGAAACTGAACTCAAATTTACTGAAAGGATCGATCCTTTTAATGGTCTTCTTGGACTTGGCAACCCTATCCCTAACCCCTAACCCTATTTCTTTGTGCTAAAAGGAGAGCCCCACAGAATATCCAGTGGTAACACTGGTTGTATTGATTTATCTGACCATGCTCCTCTTTCAAGCATTGTTCAAACTGGTGAGAACCCAAACGATAAGAAAAAAAATGCATATGAAAGGAAGGCAAAACAATCAAGATTAATAGAGCTTAAAACGCAGCATAAGGAGGGAAAGAACCCAACCCTGATTACAAAAAATAAATACACTATACTCACAGGAAATGGTAAAATGATGGTATTCACAAAACAAAAACTTTAGGAATCAGTCAAACTATAAACCGCAAGTAGATAATACTATACACAAGATAAGAGATCCAAACTCAAAAACTGTACAGTATCCCCTCAGGTAAAGAGTTTGGGTCTCAAAATGAATGATTTGAATGTATTTTATTCATTTGCCCCCAGAAAGCCATTGGCTGGATGAATGTCTAAAAATGCACGAGTCCATTGCTAAAGAAAAAGCATGTTGAAGTGTGTTTAATCTAGAGATGGCACGATACCACTTTTTTATGTCCGATACCGATACCGATATCATAAATTTGGATATCTGCCGATACCGATATGAATCCGATATTGTGTTTTTTAATCAATAAAACTGTTTTTTTTTCATATCTTGCTGCATTTTGTATAAGTTCATACTCAAGTTTAAATAAACAACAACACTAAAGCTATTCTGTTATACCTGTATGTAAAAAATACACTGCACCCAAAATATTTCATAGTTCAGCAACACTGATCAATCTAATAAACTTAAACCTGCTCCATCCTCCCTATTCTGGTATGTTAAAGACTACTTAGCAGAAATATTAAGCAACCTAACTAATAGGGTTGCAAACTCCCAGCAAAAAAAAAAAAAAAAAAAAAAAAAAAATAGGGAACCACCCACCCTCCACCTCATGGTGCTTAATCGATGTAATCAACTTTAATTTGATGCAGGGTGGAAAAAAATGCACAGAAACAAATTATTTTTCAAGAATAATTAAATAGATTCAACATCTTTCTTCAACAGAATTGCAGAATTCACAGACGGTACCTTCCCAAAGGAAAAAGTACTATAGCTTACTAGGGTATATTAGACTTAACAGTTACTATATACAGTAATGGACTTCTATACATTTTACATCAGATTAAAACTTTGGGAGTAAGATTCAGATAATTATTTATTAAAAGCTACATATTTTAAATGAGAATAAGAAAGAAAAGTATGTCTTTGTGCCCCCTTTTCCCTGTTAATGCCCTATCGGCCCCCCTGGCTAAACTTTGCTAGATCCGCCCCTGCACAGTTACCGGCCGTCAGCTACGTAGAAAAGGATCCTGGTGTAGAAAGTAATATTAAATAAATTCTAACAACAGCTTATCAAGCTTAAAGGTGCTGCTGTTGTTCCACCGCTGGTTTCCTCTTTCTGGTGCAAAGTGGGCCAAAAACAAAGAAGAGAGACGGACTAGCGACAGAAAAGCCGATCAGCTGATCGTTAAGCAGTTTCACGATTGAAGTAGCGGCAGGAAGGTGAGGGAGAGAGAGAGGCAGTCGCTCCATATATCGGTTGTTAAGCTTAACATGGGAACGCTTTACAAACATTCAGAGATGAACTTACACACTTGCTTTACTTCTCTCTGGGATAACTTCCTCGGAGATGAAATGCTGGTTTGGTAGCGAGGCTACAAATACACACAGCCGCTCTATCACGTCATGCATACTGCTCCGACGTGCTACGGTTATGAGCCGAGTTACGCCGTGTCGCAAGTTTTGTGAGGTGCTTTTTTGATATTTAATGGATCGGAATACATTTTTTATTTTTCGCCGATATCTGATCCAGTAATTTAGGTCAGTATCGGACCGATACCGATACGTAAAATCGGATCGGTCCATCTCTAGTTTAATCATTGCTGAACAACATTTAGACAAGCCTGTGAAATACTGTGAGAATACAGTACAGTCTGGTCAGACCATATAGACTCCATTCCAAAAACACAAACACAAAGATTAATAGTTTTTCATAAACTGGAACAGTATAGAGATAATGGTCCGTAAATGTCTGGGATTCTCTTGCTAATATGTCCTGCTACTGATGTCCCTTCGCCTGGTGTGCTTGAATAATTGCCAGAGGTCGAAAGACATCCATACCACAGCGTTATGACACACCACCCAGAGTTAGTACATCAAAGCAGATGTCGCACACTCTCACCGGTTTGTTCAAATCAAACTTGATGAGCACTTGTGGCATAGTAGACGCCCACAGTGGCAGCGATGTTTTTATGTTCAAACTCCAAACTTGGCAGCACATTCATAGCAGTTGGGGCCATAACAGCATGGGCACTCTTTGCAAAGCATAACTAGAAGGCAACTGCTTGGATGCAACCTGGTAGCTGAAAATATGATACCCTGATTATTAGTTACTCCCAGGTGAGCCCTACCCCTCACAACAGCACAGCACAGGCTTGCGATTCCTTTCACATAGGCCAGGAATAGAACTGTGTTCCCTTTGTTGTCAGCTTTGTCCAGAGGATATTCAGGCATACACTGGAGGAACAACTCAAAAATGGCAGCAGCATTTTCTTTGCCATTATGGCAAATGCCACATGATGCAGTGGTGACTGACTGCCGAGTTTGACAGTCTCAGCATCAATGTTGGACTGTGTGAGAAGGACTCTGACATTGTTAAGGCGACCCTGCATAACAGCCAGATGCAGAGCATTATTTCCATACTCATCCTCAGCAGCAAAATCTACTCCGTTCTCTAGCAGTACAGAATAGTGGCCAGGTTTACTGAAAACCCGCACACACCCGACGATTTCCTACTCCCTGACTTCCTTTTTACCCACTAGAACATAAACTTGGGCTGACCCAGAAGCCAACACCACTGGGTAGAGAATGGTAACACAGAAATGTGGAACTTGGAGTGTGGTTAAAGTAAAATCAGCATGTGTGAACTGGGGCTCTCATGCATTAAGTGTGTATACCTGCTCCAGGAGCTGTCTCAGTCTGTGAAGCTGAGACTCCAGCTGTTTGTTGTGGTCCTCCAGTATCTGCATCCGGGCCTCTAGACGGCCTTTATGTTGCCGTAGCAGCTTAGCCTCAGCGATAAGCTCAGCATCACGTGTGCACTGTGGCGACACTGGTAGCATCTCTGGGGGCGATGGCAGTGGGGAAAGACCCTTTCTGTCGTGTGTCTTCTTCAGGCGGTCGTACTCTGCTTGTAGTTTCCTGCACAGATGAACAGAAATGAGGTTACTTCTTGCTACAAGCTCTGGTATACAGGAGTAAGGCCAGGAACAGCTGGATTTAAATGAGGGCAGTGGACTTTTTAACCAGATTATTTAACACAATCCTGAAGAGTAAGACGATGCCTGAGCAATGGAAAAGGAAGCAATTTCAAGAACAAGGGTGATGTGCAGAGCTATAGTAACTACAGAGGATGAGTTGATGAGCCATACCATGAAGCTATGGGAAAGATTTGTTGAAGCTAGCGAGGTGAAGGCAGAAGCAAAAGAATAAGACTTCTTATTTTTATTTTATTAAAAATAAGATATATCACAATCTTATTATAAATGAAGCTACACTTGGTCTGCTGTGGAAAATGAATGACTGAATATGATCTGGGCATCACATTTTACAGACTGTCCTTTCAACCGAAAGAAGACCTGAATCATTTCTTAGTGTTCATGAATGATTTAAAGTTGTGCCATCATTGCAGAATTGGTCATATTTACATTACGTATGACGTTAGTTCAGTTTTGAATAAAGTTAAAGAGACAGGATGATGATTCAGACGGCACAGGTTAAGTTTTGGAGAAAAGCAAAAAGGACTTTTCCTTGGAAAAAAACAAAACAAGAAACAGTTCTTGTTTTGTGCTCGTCAGGTACAGTTACTTGTTGATTTGTCCCCTGATTGCCAAGACTAGATTTGGATTTTCTAGTCAACCCTAGTGGTCAAATCTAAACTCAGTTAAATGTGTCATGTGACGACCGCTTTCAGATTCAAAGCTGAGTTGTGTAGACTGGAGTGTGAGGCACAGTAACAGGATGGGCTCCACTGACCTGTTCTCCTGCTCCAGGTCATTAAGGACCCTCTCCAGCTCTCCCTTCTCCTCTGTCTCCATGGAGATGAGGATCTGGGCGGGGCTGCGGGGCTGGCTGAGAGGAGAGCCTTGGTTCAGAGACTGGCAGTAGTGCTGGATCAACATGTGCTCGTCATCGCTGCAGACACACACACGTCAAACATACCCACCAATGATACACACACATAGCAACAAAGATGCCAATGCACGTACACACAGACACACACACGGAAAATGAAGGAAAAAGAAAAGCAACTGAATGAAAGAGTAGCAGCTAAACATAACACCACCACAAAAAAAAAAGAAAGAAGAAAGAAAGAAACATAAAAGAGCATGGAGACAGAGAGAGGGCCAGAGCTATCTTCTTGAACTCTGTTAGGAACACTGGACTGGTCACACGCTGCCAGCTCCGAGCAATGAGTTATATGGCCTGCAAGATTCAGGAGCATTTTAATTAGGTCAGGTATTTAGCTATTGGGCTCACTGCACTGCTACCATGAATATTAAAGGATATGTGCTGAATGAAAACAAATCACCTTCAAGATGACTGCTGATTTGAAAGTGAAATCCACTTCGGGTAAAGTGGAGCTCTCTCAGCTCTCTTTAAACTTTTTATTCATGGAATACATTTCATCAACCAAGCTCCATATTGCACTTTATGTGGATGTGAAGCCCGAAGCCATTTTTCAAATTAGCCTTAATTTAATTTCCATGTGTGCTGGACTACTTTTAAATTTTGGTGTTTGTCAAGGAACTAACAGGGCTGCAACTTTTTTAAAAAAGTGGTTAAAGCCCATACATTCTACGCAAACTTCAGGCAAAGGTAAGAATACTACTAAGCCTGCGAGAACAAGACTACTGTTCCTAAGGTAAAGACACACAAAAGGAACAGTAAGTTAAGCTAACTTCTTTATCCTATACTAAGTAGTCCTTAGCTTTAAATCTGGTACCAGGTACTACCACCTAACTTCTCTTCTTCTGCCCGTCCTGTCTTCCATACATCTTCATCTCCAAGTGAACCTATCTCACATCCTTTTCTTTATTCTCCCTGGGAATCAAGCAGCTGGACTTCTAGCTAGCAACACACTCTGTGCCAAACTGTTTATTTCCTGATGTTTGTTAAACTAATAGAAATGTTGCACTCGAAATTACAGATGGACCGATCCGATATTACGTATCAGTCCGATACTGACCTAAATTACTGGATCGGATATCGGAGAGAAATAAAAAAAAATGTAATCCGATCCGAAGTATCACAAAATCACCTCACAAAACGCGCTACTTGGCGTAACCCAGCTCGGCGCATCGGAGCAGTATGTGTCACGTGATAGAGCGGCTGTTGTCTGCGAGACCTGTCGGCGGTCTGTTGGAGCATTTGGAGCCTTGCTACATGCTTCCTAAACTGCGGCATTCATCTCGGCGAAAACTATCCCAGAGAAGTAAAGCAAGTGTGCAAGTTCATCCCTGAATGTTTGCAGAGTATTTCCACGTTAAGCTTAACAACTGATATATTGAGCCACAGCTGGACTGGCCGTCGGAGTTGCATATTGAGGTGAAAAGGAAACGATTTGTCCCGTACTTCAGCTAGAATTAAAAAATAGACACAAAGCTGGAGTTATTCTGTCTTTGCTGCGCAGTTGCATCTACTTCTCTCATTCACTCCCCCTTCCTCTCCTGTTATTACTTCAAGCATGAAACTGATCAATGATCAGCTGATCGGCTTTTCTGCCGCAAGTCCCGTCTCTCTTGTTTATCGCCCACTTTGCGCTAGAAAGAGGAAACCAGCGGATAAACAACAGCAGCACGTTTAAGCGTGATAAGCTGTTGTTAGAATGTATTTAATATTACTTTCTAGTATCAGCTGATGTTTGCTGGAGCCACGGCTGTAAAAGCTGCTGGTCATGATGTCGGTTTGGATATGTGGTGAGAGGGAAAGATGAAGATGAAACCAGGAGATGTCCTTACTGAATCATCAGAGCTGAACAGGTGATGGAGAAACAGGTTTACCTTTTAGGTGACATGAATGAGTTGAAGGGAAGTTATGAACTGTTTCTGAGAGACAAATAACACCAGGATCCTTTTCTACGTAGCTGACGGCTGGTAACTGTGCAGGGGTGGGTCTAGCAAAGTTTTGTCAGGGGCCAGGTAGGGCATTAACAGGGAAAGGGGGGGACAAGGAAATACTTTTCTTTGTTATGTCATTTAAAAACTTTGAATAAATAATTATCTGAATCTTACAACAAAAGTGGTCATCTGATTAAATGTATAGAAATCCATTATTGTATATAGTAACTAGGGGTGGGTTTTTATAATCGATTTATCGATTAAAATTAGAGCTGGGCGATAGAACGATAACGATATGTATTGCGAAATAACTTTTTCTTGATAGAAAAATTAAACTATTGCGATAGGCCTCATCTCTCTTGTCCTCTTAAAAAAAAGAAAAAAAAGAACAGCCAACCCAAATTAAGTAGCGCAGAGCCGAACCAATCACAGCCGCAGCGTCACGTCACGTGACTTGTTACGTACAGCACAAGCGCCAAGGCGCACATGTGTATTTGTTTTTGCAGCCGTGCAGCCCGGGTAATGGAGGAAATGAGTTTGCCGACTAGAGAAAAATCAACCGAGAGCGTGAGCGAAGGTTACCGAAGAAAAAACAGATGATGGTTCCAATGCCGGAGAGCTTGTCGAACGGAAGGGCCACAGAAGTTCCGTAGTGTGAAGGTATTTCGGCTATTTCAAGTCTGACAAAAAACAGAGTAGCGCGCACTGTAAATTGTGCCGAAAGCAAGTCTGGAAATACAATAAAGCGGTGCATGCTCAATCTCTGACTGAAAGCGCTGATTCGTCATTCGGCTTTTGTCAGACTAAAGTCTAAAACTGTTTGAAAAGCTAAGCTATACAACAAGGAGAGATTGAGAATTTCCTTTTAGTTCTCAGTTTATTTGATATTGACAAAAGTTAGTCAATTTTGTCTGTTCTTCTGTAAAACAAACTAAGATTTATTTTTAGAATTAATATTTTGTTTCTAAGTGGAATTGACAATTTAGTCTGTTTTGTTTGTTCTATTTTGAAACTTAAACGCTTTAGTGGCTGCCTTTTGTGTAGTTTGCAATATTTGCCTTTATTTATCTGAAACTGAAGTCTCCTGTTCCTTAAGTACATCTACCCTGTTGAACTTATTATGGGAAATAAATATTTTAATTAAAACAAGCTGCTAATTATTTCACATTTTACTTGTGAGCAACGGCACATTTAAATCTTACAAATATAGTTATTTGGCTTATATCGTGATATATATCGTTATCGCCTGAAATGAAAAAGCATATCGTGATATGAAAAAATCTTATATTGCCCAGCTCTAATTAAAATCGATTCTGGCTTGGATAACGTGAAATCGATTCATTAAAATCCTGAATCGATTTTTTAATATAAATTTATTTTGCCCAAAATGCCAGAATCTCAGGTGAAACCTCACAAAATTTCAACAACCACCAAACAGCTAAGACAGTAAATGAGAGCAGGTACACGGATTCTGCACAAAGACGTAAACACACAGCGCAGACCCGCGGATCAGAATCAGTGAGATGTCGCCTTTCTCACCCGACGGCACGGACACGGTCGGGGCTGAAAGCCAACAGCTCGCTGATTCTGATATGTCGGCGGCTCCGCACTTTGTGTTCACGCCCTTTTTGCGCTGATTCTAAAGCTGTTAGATTGATCTCTCTCCAAACAATATTGACCAAACCAGAAGCAAAAGAAGATCAAAACTACGCTTCACATAAATGTCGTCATGAATTCCCTCTGACTTTTACTGTTTTGCTTCCACCAGGATAAAATCACACTTCATGCACAGCTCTCTCTCTCTGTCTCTCTCTCTCGCTCTGTACTTCAAGAACAGTTTCCCGTCTATCCCCGAAATCTGTTTTCTGCATTATTCGCTTGCTTGTTACGCACAAGTCTACGGTTGTTTACAGTGCTGTCGGCCGCTGTTTTTTTCCTTTTACTTACTTCCGAAAAGAAAACCTAATTTCTGCCAGCTTCCTTTTTATAGATACAAAAATATGTAAATGTACTTATCTGAATTATAATATTTCTGACTGTCAAAATTTCCCAGATTCAAATCGAATCGAATCGAATCGATTCGGGACCTTGTGAATCAGAAACGAATCGATTCTAGAAATCAGTGACGATACCCAGCCCTAATAGTAACTAATAAATCTAATATACACCCTAGTAAGCTATAGTAGTTTTTCCTTTGGTAAGGTACCATCTGTGCAGTTTGCAATTCTGTTGAAGAAAGATGTCGAATCTACTTCATTATTGTAGAAAAATAATTGATTTCTGTGCATTTGTTTTACACTTGCATTAAATTAAAGTTGATTACATCGATTAAGGGCGAGGGGTTCCCTAATATTTTTGCTGGGAGTTGGCAACCCTATTAGTTAGGTAGGTAAGTACTCTTTAAAATACCAGAATAGGGAGGATGGTGTAGGTTTAAATTTATTAGATTGAGCAGTGTTGCTGAACTATAAAATGTTTTGGGTGCAGTGTATTTTTTGCATACAGGTATAACAGAATAGCTTCAGTCTCTTGTTTTTTAAAACTTGAGTATGAACTTATACAAAATGCAGCAAGATATTTATAAAAAAACAGTTTTATTGATTACAAAATACGCTATATCGGATTCATATCGGTATCGGCAGATATCCAAATTTATGATATCGGAATCAGTATCGGACATTAAAAAGTGGTATCGTGCCATCTCTACTAGAAATTATCTAAAAGTTTAAAAGACTTTATTGCCTTTATGCTCGAGTACAGCTTGTGGACACCTGCATTCGTTCCGCCCCTCTTTAACCCCCGAGTATAAACACTAACTGATGCTGCTGAACCAAAAGTAAAAATGCAGGTATTTGTGTAAAAATGTAGGGAGTAAAAGCCAAAAGTTGTCAGAAAAATAAATACTCAAGAAAAGTACGATCCAAATACAGTAACAAAATATTTGTACTTCGTTACTTCCCACCTCTGGTTAGTTACCTTTAAAAATGGCTGGTGCAACCCCCCCCCCCCCCCCGCCACACACACACACACACACGCGCCAGCTTTAACGCTACAGGTCACAAAATCCTATACTTTTTCTATAATTCTGTGATCTGATTCTATGCTGCACCCGGATTTGCACTCTTGTTTAGTAAGTATAGATAGATCAGTATCTATACTTACCAACAACGTTCATGTTTTGATGGAAAATAAAATCACAATTAGGGCTACTTTTGATACACCGGTAAACTTCTTTTCGCCAAAACTTTATACTAAACAGGTGTGAGGGTGTTTAATACTGTGCCTCTGTGTCAATATAGTTATAGTAGTCTCACTTATTCAGAAATAATAACCACAATCAACACAACATAATTTATCTGTTGTTTCTCACCCTTTTGCTACCTCCAAAGATACGCCAAACTTAAATATAGCCCCATAAGCCCCTGTGGATGTGTAATTGATTTTTCACATATTAATTCTTGTTGAACTGGAGCTCAGGTGGTAGAGCAGGTCACTTACTAACTGGGAGTTTGGAGGTTCGATCCCAGTCTGCTCCAGTCTACATGCCAAATATCCTTGGGTAAGATACTAACCCCATGTTGCTCGTGAAAAGCATAGCAAAAAGTGCTTGTGTGAATGTACAAGTTGTGTAAAGCGCTTTGAGTGCTTAGATCAAGTAGGAAAGTGCTTTATAAGTCTTCATTACGACCCTGCCTCTTTGATTTCACTGTATGTGTGTTTGTATTTGGAAAAAAGAGGAACTTGTAGCTCAGTGGTCCCCAACCCCCGGCCACGGACCGTTACCGGGCCGTGAGAGCTGAGGCTCGGGTGTGAAATTTATCGTTTTCAGGGTTTTTATCATTAAGTCGGCTTCCCTGGGTCTTTTCCCGTGTTGTAGTTCTGTCTTATTTTGAAAGACATTTTTATGCATTACCATAGCAACCAGAGAGCATTAAGGGGCAGAGAGGAGGATGTTACTTTCAGTGTTGTTGGTGCATATCAGGAGGACGCTGCTAATAAAGTTACACAATTACACAGTGAGTTCGCGTTTATTATTATATTTACAAAATACCACCGTTTTTGTCTCGGTCGTATTGTTTTATTTTGTTGTAATCATGCGCCACACCTTAAAGGCCGGTCCATGAAAATATCTTCTGACATTAAACTGGTCCGTGACACAAAAGGGGTTGGAGACCGCTGCTGTAGCTGATGCCATCCTGGTGCCATTGACCTCTTTCAAGACTTGTTTGGCTGAATATTATAACACTATGTACTGGATATATATTTCCTGAGGTGGCTACTATCACCACATATTGGGACAACTGCCCATTTAAGATTTTGCATTTAGCTTTTTCATTAAAATGTAGCCACTTTTGAATATTCAGTCCTGCCATTCAGAGCAGAGAAAGTAATCACTAGAAGTTTTGTCATTGCTGTGAGGATTTTGAAAACACACAAACTTTTACTGATGTATTCTTAATGCATAAACATGGTCCATGCTCCTGTCATACTTGGACATTTAAGAGTGTGGGTATTTTTACGTCTTGTGTAGAGGCTGTGGAGGTAGGGCACGTTACAGTTTACTACGAGAACAGTAGTAGTAAGTTAATAAAATGTAAACAGAAATGGAAAGCCAAGGCATTTATTGCTCAAATCTCATTTTGACTGCAAGGCAGCCAACGTGGACAGACCGTCTGCTCCTCTCTCTGTGCCTTGCAATTTATTTTGTTTAAATAACTAAATTTATTTAGACTCAAGTCTAGAAAGTTGTTGTGATGATGCTTTTTTTGGTAAGAAATCTGACAGGACTGTGAAGGAGAAATAATCATGATAACAGACAAAAAAAGTTATATCCCTAAGGACAACATGATCATTGTAACCACCAACTACACTACAGCTATGTTTGTGTGGCTATGATGATGCACACAAGAATAAAACCTGGATCCAGTATACTCAGCACAGTCACTGACATATACAATAACCAGCCAATGGAAACAAAGAAGACAGAGTCAGTTCACAGACATCAAGGCAATAAGTGAGTGAGAAGGGTTTGGCAGAACAAGACACAGACAAAAAGCGGTTCTCACATGCTCTCATTGGGTGAGATACTGTCAGTGAGATAAGAGCCATTACGATTCTCCATTTCTGCTAACCTGCAGAGGGGGAAGAAACAGAACAGTCAGTCCCCAAATCAAATGGTTGAACAATTAGCAGATGAGAAGGACACACAATTCTAAAACTTTCATGTCACTGTCACTGTGAGTTTTCAGAGTACTCAAGAACATGTAGTTCGATAGGGAAAAACTGATTTTACTCGGAAACTGGTTTAAAAAATAAAATATCATTGTTTTTCCCCAGTGTTTGCCATATGTTGTCATTATTTTGTCCTTTGCAGATGAATGTTAGACACTACAGGGAATTAATGGCAGAGCCCAGCAGATTTCAGCATATCACATGGGAAAAGCTTCAGCCATGCCAAGCTAAGCATTTTACCGCAAGGACCTTCTGTTTCCAACGTACAGACAACTTTATACAAAAGTATTAAAAGAATTGTTCAGAATGTTCAACACCGTATTCCTAAGGATAGTGCTGCCTTAAAGACTTTCACCCAAGCTCATTATAGAGAAATAAAAGCTAAATGTCCCGAAGAAGACCATGCTCTGGCATAGTAACCATGTAATTTAGCCAGAACGTGTGACATGTGATGAACTTTTTGATCAACTGGGACTGGACAACGAGTAGAAGAAGTCATTTTCTTAAAGCAAAAATGAAACTTTCATTAAAAAAATAAATAGATACATTTTGCTCGAGTAACATTGACACTGACATTCCATTCTTCCCCCTCCTCTCTTCTCCAGATGGACTGTGACAGACTGACTACTAAGGCTGGTGTTGTTACAATTAAGAGATAACCTCATGGCTTGGGAACCATCAGCTCACTAAAGGCTTAACTATGTTATTTCTGCACCCTACCACCCAGCTTTAATCAGCTGCTGGATGTTATCTGTGCAGATCTGGGCCTAACAGGCTGAAAGCACTGGGCTGGAAGGGTTTGTTTGTGTTAGCCTAAAGCAACAGTGAGAAGTGTCAAAACCCTGGCAGAGATCAAATACTTAGCCTTGGCTTAAACACTTGGCTCACACCAGAGGAATGCCAACAGCTCCCGACTGACTAAAATGCCAACTGACCAACTGCCTGATTGATTCATTGTTTAATTTAACTTCTTCTAGTCCAGGGGTCGGCAACCTGCGGCTCCGGAGCCGCATGCGGCTCTTTAGTCCTTATAGTGCGGCTCCGTGTGGTTTGGGAAAATAAATTAGAAGTATTTAGCTGAAGTGTATTTTATTTATGTTAGTTCTTTTTTAACTTGTAGTTCTAAATTGGAAGATTATTGTGATTTTGAAAAAAAAAAAATTATATTGTGGAGGTAAACACAGATGACACGAGAGCTCTCGATTAACACTCCTCGTTTATTACTCATCACCACACAACTGAATACTTTTCCCTCCAAAACACAACAACAACACTTCCTGAGAACTGGGTGTGAGTAGAGCCCTCCAGTGGTCCACCACAATATTCTATTATTTTTTCATCGCTCAAAATAAGCGTCACACTCGCGGAAGCCGGTATACCCGCCGAAATGCCGTGCATTTATCGAGACTTTCAACCCCAGGTAGGCCAATTATGGATCTTCGGATCCACATTATGTCGGCAGCTGTTCTCCACCGTGAACTATGTTAAAAACAAACACCGCTCGCGCCTCACATCTGACAGCTTACAGTCCTGCGTAAAGATGAAAGCCCCGATTTGCAGACGCTGTGCGCAGAGGTTCGGGACCAGAAGTCCCATTGTAAACATATCACGGCAGACCTGACGATGTTTGCATGGACACGCTTTTCAGCATCTCTTTATTGACCACTTTTCACACACGGTTGCTGTACGCACACAGCCGGCTGTAGCTCTTCAGCTCACAGCCCGACACAGACCAACACAACAGCAGAGAGCGCACAGACGTTAAGGCGGCGAGGCGTGATTGCAGATGCCACTCAGGTGCGTCCGCCTCCCCTGCAGCGGCGCTGCAGACCACGCCCTGCCACACACATTAACCAGGTAAAATACACATTTAGGCAGAATTTTGCAAATATCTATTTTTCATCTTTTAGCAGCAATAATTCTTTTTTTACAGTTGTTTTTTAAAAGTCAGGTCAAGGCTCCAAAAGCCCAAAGGTGATATAACAGTTTTTGTTTGCTACATGGATCATTTTAGTTCAGCTGGGTGTCTTTCCTTTTGTTATATTAAAGAGTTCAAAATGTGTTAATTACATAAATAAAATGTAACTTTCTCTGTAGCACTTCATGGATTTCATGAGCAACACACCTTAGTTGTTCACACAAAGCATAAAGGTAAAAAACAATATATACAGTGTTATCTTCATTTTAGATGCGGCTCCCAGTGTTTTCTTTTGCGTGGAAACCGGGTCCAAATGGCTCTTTGGGTGTTAAAGGTTGCTGACCCCTGTTCTAGTCCCTCAGCAGTGAGTTATTGGGAGCTGTTAGCGTCACTCCAAACTAAATTAACATGTAAGCAATAAGTTCTGACTATATTAATGGCCTTTGCCTAGAGTCCAGTACTGGAGAGTATTACATGGATATAAGTAATATTTCAGATGCATTAGATTATGGATATGTAGATTTAGTTTCTACTTCAGTCAGATTCAGTCTTGATCGTGAGGTTAGTTAGACCATGACTAACTGAAAAGAACTTGAGCATACTTAGCATTAAAAGCACAGAGACTCCTGGCTGTAAGTACTGTTTATAGCTGCTGTGGGAACTTGCGTCCCACTGACCCATACCCATGAACTGAACTTAGAGTAAAAACAAAGTCATTATTGTATGAAATTGGACACGTCTTTGAAAAGGAGACATGTTTGGTGAGTACATCAGTGAAAAGTCAACACTCTTCAGATCCAGGTCAATGAGAAGCTGACACATTTAGGACCTAGGTCACTAAAGAAGGCAGCAGGTTTCAGATGTAAATCACTGAGCATCTGCTCGTGGGACATGCAGAATTTGTGTGGAGCCAACAGTTATGTGAAGGTACCTTACAGCAGAAAGAGAGAAAGCTCCAGCAATCCCACAATCCCCTTGGAGGACAGGAAAAACTGTCCTCTGTGACTAAATGTCTGCATGAGCACAGTGGGGTGGGGGAGGGACACAGAAAATGCTTTGCTTTAGCATTTTTTTCCCAAAATAATAATTTCAAGTCACATCAGTCAAAATGACTGTTCTGTACAGAACATTACGCTCCCTGTAACATCGTTCAGCATGCTTGGTTTTGTGGTGGATCAGTGATGGTCCGGGGAGGCCTATCCATGGAGGGACACATGAACCTCTACAGAATAGGCAACAGCACCGTGACTGCCCTTAGGTATCGGATCGAAATCCTTGGACCCATTAGGTGAGTTCAAATTCACAAGCCACACCCAGACCTGATTACTGTCAGACCTGTGAAATCAAGAAATCACTTAAATAGAATCAGACTGACAAGTGAAACAGGGTGAAAGATTTCAAAAAGCAACACATTATGCTATGATCTTAAAAAACAAAAAACCCCAGAACAGATAAGAAACAAACCCAGAAACACTTCTGGAATACGAAGGCTTATCTCATTGGTGCGGACCACTGTTGACATTATGGATGGGCCATGGGCCTCCAGGCCCAGATCAGCTGCATTCAAACGAGACCCCTCAACTACAACTTGCACTAATCTATACAGTTTGGTATGATGAAAAACTTAATTGGCCGTATTACAGATAAGATCACGCAGTGCAAACTCAGTTTATTCAGTTCACAGTAGTTTAGTGCTTCTGCAGCAATCATGGTAACTAGCATGGCTGACGAGGACACTGAGCGGTTGGACTTCATGTTTATTTGAAACTTAGAAGAGTTCATTCACCAGTTTGTGAAGCTACTGGAAAATTGCAAAAGAACTGGAGGTCATTATTGTGCTATCTACTGTACAATATAAAGCGCCTTGAGGCGACTTTTGTTGTGATTTGGCGCTATATAAATAAAATTGAATTGAATTGAATTGAATTGAATTGAAAGGTGTGTTGAGCATATTGTGTGCTTACACTCAGCTGTGAGCCACTTCTCACCTAGAAAAAATATCTCCCCTGGTTCCCTCTGTTCTTGCACTTTTTCTAACTGCGGTTACAGTTCTCTGCTAATGTACTGTGTGTGTATGGTTATAATTATGCATTGCATGTATTTTTTTTTCTATGGAAATGTTACTTGATCCAAATGCCTCCCTGTCAAAGCTGTCAAATGTCAAATGCCACATCCAACTAATTTTTTCTCCTGACAAGGCAAAAGGTAAAAACTGTTTGGAAACAATTTTTTTTGATGGAAGCTGTACTGTTGCCTCGCAGCACTAAGGTCCTGGGTTCAAATCCACTGTCTGGCAATTTGGCAGGAGACTTTCTGTGTGGTGTTTGGATGCACCTCCTATATCTGCATAGGTTCTCTCCGGGTACTCAAAATTCCTTCCACAGTCCAAAGACATGCACTTAATAGGGCTAGGTCAACTCGGCATAGGTGCAAAGGTGGGTGTGAATCTGTCTTGTCTGTCTGACTCTGTGTTGGCCCTGTGACCCTGCGATGCAGCTGAATTAGAACAATTCTGAAAAGAAGAGTGGGCCAGTGGAAGACTCCTTACCAGTTACTGCAAATGCTTAATTACAGTTCTCACTGCCAAGGGTAGCACAACCAGTTATTACGTTTAGGGGGCAATTAGTATCTCACATAGGGCCAGGACGGTTTGAAAAGCTTTTTTCTTTATTTGAAATTGTAATTCAAAGATTGCATTTTATATTTACTCAGGTTATCTTTCTCTTATATTAAAATTTGGTTGATGATTCGAATATGTAATTGTAACAAATATGCAAAAAAAAAAACCCCCAAAAAACATTAAAAATATAAATATACTGCTGTTTGCAGTCATGTTACCGGTTGGCATAGTGCTCGATCCGTGTGTGTGTGTCGTCATGTGAGAGCTGAGGGGATGATCCAGGCCTGTCAGAAAGAAGCAGAAACAAAAAGAGAGAGCTCATGAATCCAACCCATTAATCCCAACTCACACACACACACACACACACACACACACACACACGCATACGCACGCACATAAGCTGCATGAATTCATAGCGGAGCAATGAAGGGAGCGACAGCACAAGGAGCAGATTTGTGTGAGTCTGAAACGTTCTGTAAGTACGTTTCTGTCCCTGCACTCCACTTGGAGTTATTTTGCCTTCACGTGTTCATGTGCTGAGAGTACGCAAGCAGTTCATAGAGAATGAAGGAACTGATACAAATGACTGGACACCGTGCTCACCTAACCCAACTCCAATAAAATACCTCTGGGACATTATGTTTAGGTCCAAGTTGCACCTCAGACTGTCATGGAGGTTAATAATGTCCTGGTCCAGAGCTAATGGACTGTAACTGAGCACTCAAAACCTTTTATAGAATACGCCTCATTGACCCGTTTATACAAGCACTACCTCCTGAGCTACAGCCCCCTGAGCTGGGAGAAGATCCCCCAGAACCGCATCAGTTGTCCTAATATCTGATTAGGAGCCTACCCTTGATGTTGTCAGGCATGTGTGTATTCAATATTACTCAGTACCATTTTGAGTTGCTGCAATTAAATTTGGACAAAACAGCTTCGCCTGCCGCACCTCACTTTGATTTTCTGGGTGTTTCTGAATTCAGCCCTCTGTAATCATTTTCATTTCCAACAAATCACGTGGCATCCTTTATTCCTGGCACATTACCCAGTCCTTATCATTACAGATATCTGGCTTGTTTTTTTTCCCCATCTGATGTGACAGCTGATGTGTTTTGTATATGCTCCCTTTTATTTAGCAGTGTATAAAAAGCAACAAATTGAGTAGCATCCATCAAAATGGTTATTGGCATGATGTCATGTAAACTTATGGCTGCTGGTGGTAGTTGGGTGTAGTGTCTGCTCAGCTGTAGGAGGAGAGGTGGAACAAAATGGTTGAGAAATCAGTAGTCATGTAATCGAGTGCTGGGACTTTGTACTTCATATTCACAGATTATAATAATATAACATATTCCTCTCCATACAGCAACAGCTGGAGACACTGAAAATGAAAAGACTCTGTTTGCTGCCCAAGCTCAATCTATGTCTGGGTATATTTAAGGTATCTGTATGGGTATTGTCGTACCCCTGATATTTCACATGTGACTTGATAAAGGCTGAAATACTCTGTAGTATCAGAGTATGGAAATCAGCCCATTTTATCCAAACCATCTTGTTCTTTTAGCTGCTTCCTTTAGAGGTCGCCACAGCGACTCATCTGGCTCCAGCTCACTCTATCCTATCACACCAACCCAGGAAGAACATTCAAACTCCATACAGAGAAGGCCCAACAGAGCCCGGACACTGAAACCCAAAAACCTCTCACTGTGAAGAACGCAACAGAGCTTGCAGCATTTTCTGAACTGATTTATCAGATTCACCACATATGACAGTTTAAGTGTAAGTTAGCATTTTTGTGTTATATTAAAGCTACTTTTTCTTCAACCAAGATGAGTCTTGCATATATTTTTCACTGGAGTATGATCAGACAGATCAATGAGATTCTGTCTGTTCTGATTAGCAGTGGGATGCTGACAGCTTCAGGGATACTGTCTTCATAGTGGTACCCATCCTGATGTGGAGTTAATTTATAACAAATCAAGAGAACAAGACGATAACACAATGACTGAAATGACTGGCGGTGAGGACACGTGTGTGTGTGCGTGTGTGTTTGAAGCAGAGAAAAAAAATGTTATTTAAAAAAAAAAAAAAAAAGGAAAAGAAAAAAAATCAGGGTCGATTACACGTCTGTGTAACAAGAGCAACTAAACACGAGACTGACAGAAAGTATAGTGTGCGCATGTGCGTGTGTGTTTGTGTACGAGCCAGGTACTCACGCATGGTCTACAGGCCAGAAGTTGATCAGTGTGACAGGACTGCAAGACAAAAAAACGTGAGATAATGACACAGGAAGTGGATGGACAACATACAGGTATGATTGGAGCTGAAATATGGAAAGCATCAAGGAGGTGATGCGGGTGGGTAGTATAAGACTGGGATGATAAAGAGAACTTGGTGTTGTAGTGTGTCAGTGTATGCACTAGCACTCTCACACACACTAAACAAACAACACAGAAACACATTTGACAAAGAAATATTTTGGTTGACCTTCAATAAAACAACACAAATGTCCAATTAACAGAAATATGGATAATAAAACACCGCTATCATGTGACATGTCAATCCTTAATATGCATGTGGCTGCATTTAATTTTTGTCTTTGACAGTGAAGTGGGATTTTTATGACCAACATCAGTATCAAAGGAGAGTCAGATCCATCCAAACATGGTGTTTCAGATTTTACTTCCACTTTACCCGGCTTATTATTTCCTTTGTTTTAACAATCAGTCACACAACTGATATGAAGAAATCCATAGTATCGTGTGTGTGTGTGTGTGTGTGTGTGTGTGTACATGCTTAGACATCTTTGCGAGGACAGAAAATTAGCATGCAACTATACTTGTGGGGACCAACAGTCACTTATGTGGGGGCAAAATGCCTGTCCCTATGTGTCTGAAGGCATTTTTGAGGCTCAAAATGTGGTTTTAGAGTCAGGGTTACAATTAGGTCATGGTTAGGTTTAGGTTAAGGGTTGGGCATTCATTTTTGATGGTTAGGGTAAGCAGCTAGGGAAAGCATTATGCCAATGAGATGTCCTCACTAAGATATTAAAAGTGTGTGTGTCTGTGTGTGTTTGAAAGCCTCACGTTTCCATGTTGTCTCCTTCCAGGATGGTCTGGACGGGCAGGTAGCCCATCCGTGGGTGTTTGGCGAAGTAACGCTTGGTCCTGAATTTGTTCTTCAGCACCTTGGCAAAGTCCCGGACATCCTCTCCTGATGTAGTCTGGAGAGAGAGGCAGGACACAAAGATGGCATTGTTACCTCCGTAGGAAGAAGCACGCACACACACACACACACACACACACATCATATCAGAATCAGAATAGATTACTTATTCACATACCGGGGTGCAGTACTCAACCATGGGGTACTGCATCTTGTGCCCCTTTGCAACACGGCCAGAGAAAAAGCAGCTTTGACAAATGTCATAGTTGAAATGTTTTAGGCTCCGATATCTGGGGGGAAAGAAGAGAAGAGAAAAAAAACAAGTGTAAATGAAAGAGAGCAGAGAAGATGAAAAAGCAAATGGGAAAAAAAGAGAAGGCAAGGGGATCAATACAAGGAGGTAATTTATAGCTCTGTTTTCTCCAAGGTGAGAGTAGTTAAAATTCTTTCAGCCCATGGCCCAAGTGAGACATTTATTCTCTGCCTTTGGAAGTCTGTGTTTAAATTTATCACCGCTCCTGACAAAAGTCAGTCTTAGCCTCCAACAACAGAGCATAAGCACCGTGCTTATAGGTCTAAACCTTTGCATATATAATATGTCTTTTATTTCTTACCTATTTTCTATATCCCAAAATTAGTTACTTTATATGCACACGAGGCTTAATTATTTCTCTCCGAGTACTCCAGCTTTGTCCCATACTCCAAATACATCATCCTCTCATAAACTGTAAATCGTCGGGGGGTGGGGGTCGGGGGGGTAAGTGCTTAGTCCTGTTTTATACAAAACTCTTTAATACTATGACAATTCTTTGTATTGTAAAACAGATTGCAATACTGCATTAACTGTTAAAATGTACCGACCTGAAGCCTATGATTGGACATTCCTTGCAGATGTTGCACTTGGCCTGGTGTTTGGCAGTCTCTGCAGCAGCGACGCGATGAAGGACAGGTAACCACACCATGGACTGAGGCTCCAGGCGCATCCAGTCCAGGAACATGGTGGCCTCAAGCTCAGGCTTGTTGTTGGCCTGAAATAACAACATGACAGGTTATGGCGTTACATCAACCCTTTAAAGTCTTCGATGATTCTTTTTTTTTATTATGCTGTAAGGTGGCTTCAGTGCATGTGGAGCTGGGAATTTTGTCAAGGTGGAAGAATTGTGAAAGAAGAAAGCTATGTGAAGATTTCTGAAATAAACCATCAAGCATTCAGTACCATAACTGGTTTTACAACATAACAATGACCCAAAACATTAGTTGCTCCTGGTGAAAAACTAGTTCTTCACAGGATTTTTCTCAGAGCATCTTTCGAAGAGCATCTTCAAAGATTCACCTGTAAAGAATAGGCTGGGTGCGTGAGACTTCATAAAAACTGCAACAAATGGCTGCAGACTGTTATCCAGCAAAAAAGGATACATCAGGAGGGTTGATCATTTTGACCCTGGTAGTTTTTGTTTTTTGTACAATAATTATATTTCTGCAAAGCAAAATTAGCATCTAAAATACAACTAGTATGTTTGGAAAAGCAGTGCACAATGTGACCTTAAAAATCTGAGGAAACTGGACAAGTGGAGGACAAAAGAAAGAAGTGACAGGTATAAAAAAAAAAAGCCAATTATTAAAGCCCAAGACTCATTTTTTTCACTGACACCTAAGGAAACAATAGAAAAGTGTGTTTTTAATATGACTTCCTCATATACTTCAGTTTCAGTTCCCTCACTTGTTCTTTTGCCTTAGAAGCCAGATTTCTCTGTCATAACATCACTGCTTTCTTCATGATGCACCTTGGAGGTAAAAAAGTTTAACTGACACAAGAAAACATTTTTTTCTTCAACACTGAAAAATGATAAGGCTAATTTGATCTGAAAGAGCCTTCTCATGCTTTTGCTCTCCCTTCTGTACTTAATATTGATTTGTTTTAAAACAGCGTTTCATTCAACGCTGTGGCCTTCATTCTCATCGGTTCCCCTTTGTTTGTCTGTCTGTTAGCGGTCTAGCGTCCACAAGTTTCAAGATTTCATTTTCAAATTTTGTGTGATCGCATAACAGCTCAAGCTGATTTAATTTTTATTCAACGTCAAAGGCAAGGTCACAGCTAATAGCTGCAGTCAATAGCTAAAAACCTCAAAATTACATGTGACCTTCAGATTAGCTCATAACAATACATAGAGAACTTGGAATGGGTTTTAATCCTGAGCTACAGCCACCCATTTGCTATGGCTGTAGAGTAGGTGTAGAGCAGGAGGAGCAGGCCATCTGCTAATCAGAAGGTTGGTGATTCGATCCCTGGCTTCACCAGTCTGAATGCCAAATATCCTTGGGTGAGATACTACCCCAAGTTGCTCTCCCATGCATCCATTGTAGTATGAATGTGTGTGAATGTTAGGTATTAAGCACTTAAAGCATAGTAAAAAGTGCTGTGTGAATGGGTGAATGAAACATACAAACTGAAAGCAGCTGCGGACGGAGGGCTCAATGTTGGAGCCGCCGAAGGAGGCAACCTCGCCAAGTTGTCGGGGGATCTGAATGGAGTCGTGCAGAAGGAGCCCCAGTCGACGCTGGTCACAGAATCCTGTTGCACTGGCAACCTGCCGGAACAGGACTAGAGAGGAAGAGGCAGAGAAAATACGAGAGGTTGGAAAAAAGGAGAGGATTCGACACATGAGAAATAAAGTCCACACAACACAGAGAGAGAAGAGAAAATATGAGTTTTTTGTATAATTTTATTTGTGAGATGAAATATAAGTAAGTACTTATTAGGACACAATAATGGCAGAAAAAACATTGCACATTGACTTACATCTGTATTTATCCTCCAAATGAGCCTTGCAGAGTGAGATGATTCCAGTTTTGAATGACAGAGATCTGATCTTTCCAGTGCGACCACTGCCGATCAACAAAAAGAGACGGTTTAGAGTACGCGGAATCTGAATCATCTGAGAAAAACTAAATGTTTAAGTGCTTGCTCAGAGTGCCGCACGTACGTGTCGTAGACGTTAAGCAGCCAGTTGAGACACATGTCAACGCACAGCGGGACATTGACCAAGTGGGAGTGGTTCTGCTCAAGTCGCTGGTAGAGGCTTGTGAGACAGGTGACCAGCTGAGAGATGTCCAGCAGCTGCTCGTTCTGCTTCAAACCGTGCTGGTCAAATATCTCACAAGCTGTCGGCATGCTCAACAGGTCCACTAAACACAAGACACACAGGGAGGGCATGGTTAGTCAGTGCACACACATCTATGGGCGTCTTCCAACCTGACTCGGTTTTCAAATGAAAAAATGAAACTGTTGCCAATCAGATGCAATCGCACGGTGAGCCAAAACCTGAAGGTGGCACTTTACTGCATCAAATTTCACCAACAGCAATGCCATGTCACTTCATGAGACCTGTCGTCACTGATATGAAGTTCAGTTGTGGTGTAATTTGGCATACTTTTTCTCACTAAGTAGTCTAACATGGACGTCTTGATAGCCACCCTTCCACTGAGACCATGTCAGATGAGGGTTCAGTAAACAGTAGATGGAAAAACTGAGGGACCAGATGTATCTCACAGGTCTGTGCCAGGTAATTGCCAGATTTTTGGATATGTCTTTCAGATACTGTTCATCTACTGTAGAGAGTTTTTTCAGGTATGCCACATTTTTCTTTTCTACTTGTACATTTTTCCCAAATTCTTGCACACATTGCAAACCATGCTGATATATGTCAAAATTTGGGCCAGTTGTTGCTTTCAAATCACCTTCTTGGTGCAAAAATACCATTTTATGTATTTCTAACAGTGTTATCGTTGCCACTTTTTGTCACTTCAACTAAAGAAATTGGAACAAATTGTGTTTTTGAGCAACTGACGTTTTAAGCCAAAAGCTCTTTGGGAATCACCCTGTCGGTGATTATACTAGTCAAACTGTTATCTTTGGCATGTTTTAAAGAATTAACCAGTTGCTGTTGATGCTAGTAAAAAAAAGTACCTAAAAATAGTAAAGATAGATCAGTGTTATTTGTCTCAACAAGTCTGCTATGTGTAAACAATATTTGTTCACCCTTGGGTTAGGTGTCTGTTTTTACATTTGAAAAATTAATCTGTGTGTCTTCAACCTGGCTCAACAAACAACCCCAAAGCAAATACAGGTGAAAAGTGCAGATGGACTGGACTAAAAGAGGGGGAGAAAATACATGCCGCTTTAGAAAGAAAACTATAAGATCACAGAAAGCCTGGAAAATTACATTTCAAACCCACTCTTAAAAAAAACCCACAAGAACGTTTGGCTCCTTGGAAGCAAAAGATAAAAGAATGAGGAGTGGCTCAAGACTGCTACACAGCACTGTACTTTGTAGTGCTGGGCGATATGACGATATATATCGTGTGGACGACAGAAAAGTGTCTATCGTGCCATTTGTCTTCTATCGTTTCTATCATTTCTAACCCTAATTTTATAAATTATTACATAAAATATATCATTAACCCTTTACAACCGGTCGGAGCAGGCAAACTCCGTTTTGCCTAACTATTTTTAAATCCCTGTAGAACTGGAACCAGGTAAGGTAGCGCAATAATTGTTTTTGCATATGAAACCGTAGTTGTACTTACCCATTAGCTTGTCCTAAGTCACGGTTTCCTTCCACATATAGCATTGCAAAAATTACATAAAAAGCACTTCCAGCAACAAAAACATAATATTCCAGAAACAGGCTTTGCCGATCTGATCAGCGAACTATTGCATGTCCGCTATTACTTGTCCGAAACCGGAAGTGACGTCATTTTCTCGGAAAATGTAGTTTTTAAAAGTCATGTTTGACTTTATGTTTTTCTGTATCGTTTCTGGGATGCTTAGAAGTCAAATGACACTGTTGGAAATAGTTTATTTTGATGCACATGTTGTTTTTTTGCAAATTTGCATTATAATATTTATTTTCATTTTTCCTGTAGTATATAAAAATTAGTGTATCTCAAAAATAAAACTATGAAGACACTCAAAATAAATTTCTTGTGGTTGGAAACTATTTTGTGCAACTTTTTTGTATTTACAGTTTTGAGGGATAAGCCTCTTAAATTTCTCTAACTAGAAATATATGTAAAAAAACAAAACAAAAACGATTTTAAATTTTTTTGTAGTTTATTGCACTTTTTTGCAATTTATGTAGTTACTATGACTTAATGCATACATATTATTAAAATTTGGGCTATAACGGTTGTATTGATGTATAGCAACTTGAAATGCTCCCACAAATGGCTCCACAGCATGTAAAATGTAAAGATAAGCTCTGGCGGACTTGGTTCTATGGTAGGTCTTAAAGGGTTAAATAGCCTGTGGCAAATATATTAGTGTTGTCTTCTCACTATACATACTTTTAACTTTATGCAAGAGAAAATAAAGTATAAAAAAATGATATTTTTCGCAAAGAAACTCTGTCTTGTGGTTTTGCGACATGGTGCTGCTTTACGTGCACCCGGATTTGCGACATGCTTTACGGTAACTCAAAACAAAGACTGCACCCTCTCCACTCGCTGTTTACAGACTGCATACTTTCCAGATGACCACAGGTCAGGTAGTATATCGTGATATATATCGTTATCGTGATATAAAATAATTCATATCGTGATAAATATTTTTTCCATATCGCCCAGCACTAGTACTTTGACACATTCCACTTGCAAGAATGGGATTGGTGTGGAATGTATACAAGACAGCTAGTAGCAAGGCACAAGCTATATATCTGTTTTTCTTGTATAATAAGAGTTCACAGTGAGCTATCCTGTTTATCACAACAATGTTCACAACAATGTTAAGAAAAAATAAACTGGGCCAATATGACATATTTGTTAATACAGGGATACAGATGTTAATGTGATCTCTGGTCTCCCACTCAGAGACACAGGTCTCTGAGGGTCCAGCTTTCAGACGGCTACCTGAGGACACTCATGTGAGAGAAAATCTGCTCACACAGATATGTAGAGCCAAATACTGTCAATAATGCCTCTGCAATGTTCTGAAGACAGTTAAACTTGTCAGGTAGTGATGTCCAGCAGGTGAAAATGCAAGCTCCATGAACACGCACAGCTGTGGACCCCACAGAGTCAAGCTTTTCAGTTCAATCAGCTGCATTTCGATGTCCTCTGTGTCCAGCCAGTTAATGCAAGACAAATCCAGCTGCTCATTAAAGCTTTCTGGTTTGATCAGAAAATAAAACATTGGTCCATACACCTGAAAGTCCTGAAAGTGCATTGTGAATTCTGTCTCGAGTCTACGGATGTATCCGTGTATTTCCGTGGTGCTGATGCTGCGCTGAGTGGACAGCTGAAGCATTTGAAGTGTCGGAATGTGGAAATTTCAACATCGCTTGAAAAAACTGCCAGCTAGCAACGTCCCTCTCACCAGTAGGCTAAGTTTTAGCTAATTACAAGTTGAATCTGGTAGTTGGGGTTGTTAGCTAAGATACCCTCATTAAGAAGCGGCACAACTAATGTGTCTATGCGAGCTAACTTGCGATGTGCACCAGTGGTGGCCCGGCCATTTAAAAAAAAAAAAAATCCACTTTCTCAGATTAATTCACTGCGTGTCGTGCCATCAGTTAACCCTTCGCATGCCTGCTGCGGTACGAGTGCCCGGGGTTGCCAACCCCTGCGTTATGCTATTATAAATGTAGTAAAAGCTTTAAAAACAGGCTTCACACTAACCATGAGAATGGGAGTGAGAAAGGGTGTGAATAAGTCTGCCCCAGGGCAGCTGTGGCTACAACTGTAGCTTGCCTCCAACCAGTGTGTGAATGTGAGACTGAATGAATAGTGGAATTGTAAAGCGCTATGAGGGTCTCGAAAAGGGCTATATAAATGCAATCCATCATTATTATTATCATTATTATTATTAATAATAATAATAGAAACCATTCATTGTATCATTGTGGTCACTGGACTGCTTCAGTCATGTTAGTTCACTTGACCGCAATTTGCAACTATAGCAAGCCAGAAATGGCTCCAATCTTCTGTTAGATTTCACCATGCTCTGTTAGCATATGGCACATTCCTGTTGACACATGATTACGCGCTGTACGTCAGCTCACTGTCACAAATATGCAATCTGGATTTTTAAGCTAGCATCCCATCAATATTTATTGACATGCATACTTGTGGGTTGAAATGTACAACTGTCCTTAGGCTCTAAAGTTCTGTGAATATATCTTTCCTTGCCAGAGGTGACAACAATACCAGGTACACTAATTCAGCTGGCAAAAACAAACAAGCATAACTGGACTAACCATGCAAAGAAAGACCAAGGAATTGATTGTGGAATTCAGGAAGACCAGGAAATCCTTGAGCCCTGTATCAATCCAAGGGGTTGATGTCGACATTGTGGAGGACTATAAATACCTTGGAGTACACATAGAGAATAAACTGGACTTGGTTAAAAACACCACTGCACTTTACAGGAAGGGCCAGGGTCGTCTCTATTTTCTGAGGCAGCTGAGGTGCTTCAACATCTGTCGGACAATGCTCAGGATTTTCTATGAGTCTGTTGTGGCCAGTGCAATCCTCTATGCTGTTGCATGCTGGGGCAGCAGGTTGAGGGTCATAGATGCCAACAGACTAAATAAACTGATCCGCAAGGCCAGTAATGTTGTGGGGATGGAGCTGGACTCCCTTAAGGTGGTGTTTGAGAGGCGGATGTTGTCCAAGATAAAGACAATGTTGGGTAATACCTCCCACCCACTTCATGACGTGTTGGCTAGCCACAGGAGCACGTGGCACGAGACTGAGATTACCAAAAAGCAGCACTGAACGACACAGGAAATCATTCCTGCCCGTGGCCATCTCCCTGTACAACTCCTCCACCTGACACACTGTTTACACTGCAATAGTTACATCCTCTTGCACACTGTCTTTTCTACTCAGTAATGTCGCTGTCAATATTCTTGATATTTATTCATAATCACTTCTGTTAATCCTTGATATTTATTATTGAGCGATTTGTATATATTGTGCTATTTCTTAAATTTGTAAATCTGTAACATATTTTATTGTTAAATAGTCTAGGCTGTTACTGTTACTGTACTGGAGCAACTGTAACCCACATAATTCCCTGAGGGATTAATAAAGTATGCTGATTCTGATACACTTAACTTATAAGCAGCTTGCATTCTATAGAATAAACACTCATATGGACGCACACACAGGTTGAGTGCAGAGAGTAAAAGAATAATAGTCCAGAGAAGGTAAAGACAAAATTCAGAGAGAGCAGAAAATAAGGTGAATTTAATGAAAGCACAAAAAGAGAAAGAGCCAAGGAGGCGTGTGGGAGGGTATCAACACAATGACAGACACACTTGTGTTGGGAGGAAAGGACTTAAACCCAGAGGCAACATCCCTGTGTGACACAGATGCAGGAGAAGTGTATATACAGAAAGTGTACTTACAGCAGAGAGCCTTCTGCAAGCGTCTGAGCTTCATGGCTGTGCGGTAGGCTGAGAACCGAACATTGTTCAGATCGGCTAGAGAAAGGAATACGAGGAAGAGAGAGCATTTGTTTTATCAGTGCTTTCACTTCAACCAATAGTGCTTCTTCATTTCAATTCAATTCTATGTATATAACAGCCACCTCAAAGGTGCTTAGTATTGTAAGGCAGAAATCCTACAATAATACCGAGAATCAGACGACCCCCAATGAGCAAGCACATTCTTTTTTCCCCATCTTCTTCAGTATGTGGAGTCACTTGTTTTGAGATCATATGGCACCCTGTTTCAAAGACTTTAGTCAAAAAGACCAAAAAAGTCTATAAGCAGGAAGTGTCTTACCCAAAGACTGGTAGAGCTCAGCCATCTTGGGATGGTCCCAGCATGTTGTCTGGGTCTGATGGCTAGAAGGGGACAGAGAGGCAACACATGAGTGAAATGCACATCAGGTATCACAAAGAAGTGTTGGTTAGGCTGACGTATCAGCCTATATTCAGAGGAAACATGTAAAGAGCAGTAATTTCAAGGTTTATGCAAAATACATTATCCAGTAAGTAACAATTACATCCACATGGAAAGCAATTCAGCTGGGCTGACTAAACCTGATCATTTTAGATTATTTTCCTGTGTTGGACATTAATGAATTAATAATATATTAATAATTATTTTGTAAAATGGGAAAAGGTAAAACAACAACAAAATGATAACAATTAAATATCAACTACTTGCTCAGGTGTGTTTGAATTGGCCAAAAGATTGCTGGGTCAATATTTAAACATCCTAAAAATGGTCGGTTTTCAATACAGCAAGAGAACGAAATGTAATGCTTCAAAACGAAAGCCATTTCATAATTGTTTAATTAGCCAAAATGATCTTTGTTAATGTGGAAACAACTCAAAGTTCTCTCGAATAATGGCCATTAAGACAGCTGCCACAAAATTATAGTCTAGAAAAGTTGCTCTCCCATGTTTTGTCTTCATAATCAATAAAATGAAACCAGGGTTGTATTTTTTTAATCGAAGTATGGAGACACGCAGTCTTGAACACCTCTTCACAAAAAATGATCATGTAAAATGAGAACTGAGATCACACTCATTTGGTTTTGATTTCATGTTGTCAAAGCCACTGTGACTAGAACAGGTTCACAGAGCACATTGTCCCACATAATATATTTATTTCACTGTAAAAAGCCTTTTCATTGGAAAAGTAAGGAGTGTGCTTTTTTTAAGCCTGTATGGTCGCCCAATCAAAGCATGTTTTTCAGGTGAAACTCATCTTCTGCTTCCTCATGTGTACCAAGCAGATGACAAAGCCTAAAAAAATTTGACTAAGCCCAGTAATAAAGACTATACATATATAGCCATATGGTATATAGCTAAATAGTGCTGTGAGTGGTACATTTACATGCAAGAAGATGGGAAATCCTTTGAGAGGAACAAAAAATAAACCTTAGTCAATGAGTTAGATTCATTTTAACAAAATTAAAAACATGAATTCTGCCATTTATACGATTCTCCTCTCACTATCATAATATTAAAAAAGAACAAAAAAACACAGCATCTTCATCTCCACTGTATCAGGAAAGTACGACACAGCCAGAACGGAAGAAAGAGAGCTAAATGGTTGCTGTGTCATTCTCCCATTACAGATTCTTTCCTCGTGACTGCCACTTAAAAGAGACTCTGCTCTGTGTGTGTGTTTGTGTGCTGAAGATAAACAGACTGGGCGCACAAGTGCGTGACTTGCACCTTCAGAAAACAATGAGTGATATGTATGGTGTGTAGAAGAAGAACAACTATAATATGATATCTAAAGGATTTGCATTTCTTTTTTGACATCTAAAGATCACCTCTGCTGTCAGAATGTTTGCTTGGATATTGCATGTCCATCATTGTATCTGCGTTCTGAAGGGTATAATAATTAACTAATTCAACGTTTATCTGAAATTATCATACTTGGTGAAATGGAAAACTGGCAATGTAACCTTTTCAGTGTACACAGAGCTCAATGTGATTGCCAGACACAAAGAAACAGGCCGACAAAATTCAGATAAAGACAAAAGAAATGGAACCTACCAACGACACCTGGTCAGAAATGAGCTGCTGGGCTAAGCAGGAACATAAATGGACAAACTTAAATAACCTTTAATACCAAATACAAGTCAGGTCCTTCTCATATAAGTTTACATGGTGCTAAATGCTCAAGGAATATTAGGAATGGGTGATCTTATCCAAAAGTTAACACAAAGCTTCCATCTCTCCATCCATGCTCATAATTACATTACATTAATTTAACTCATTAGTTTTTATTTTTTAATGAAAATGTGATCCGTTTTTAAACTGATCATTTCAGTTTTAAATACTTTTAAAGATAACCAGTACACACAACAGAGTATGAAATTACACTAGTCACTGTGCCTAAATGGATAAATATAAACTCAACAATCACTGATTCTGTCATGGTCCGTGGCTCTGTGTCTGAGGAGTGTGTGGGATGCCCTGGTGGCCACACCCCCAGGCTGGGCCATCACCATCACACCTGCATCCCATTCCAGGCGATTTCCAGGAGGACTGTTTAACCCTGCGCTGACGGATGCTCTATGCCAGTCCGTTAGTTACCCCTCAGTGGTAACTAGGCTCCCCGCAAAGCTTTGTACATATCTAAGTGTTACATGAACTGTGTTAATTCTGCCTCCGTTTGCCCAGGTTACTATCCAGCGTTTTGTGTCTGCCATCTGCAAGTCCTCTAGCCTGCTCGGATCTCTAAGTGCACCATCCGTCCTCATCCCTGCCTCCTCGGATTTGCTTTCCACGGACATGCTTCCCCATTCTGAGCCCCACGGTCCGGCTCTGATCGTATGGAAAATTACTATAGCCGTGTTTAGTAATGTCCCTCAATCTCCCTGCTCACTAGTAATCTTCTCCCCTTTCTGTTGCAGCCTCCCACGGCCCTGATTAATGCATCCCTGTGTAATTTGTCTTCCCGGTTTCCTTCAGTTCTGCGATTCTGCTTCCTTGGTTGTTCCGGGTCACCTTTTGTTAAAACAATAAAATCTGCACATGCTCGCATTAAGCGTAATGAGTCTGTTTTTGGATCCCGCTTGTGTGCACGAACTGCGGATCATGACAGAGTCGATCCCCAGCTCCTCCAACACCAGGTAACGCAACCACACCCCTCTACATTCCTCGCACACTTGTGCACCTTGTAGAAAACAGTTTTGTGTGGAAGAAGTGGTTGATAAAGAAACAAAAGCGAAAACAGAGGAGCTGAAAAACTAGGCCAGAACAAGAAGAGGAAAACTACAAATTGTCCCACTGATATGTGTTAAATTAACTAAGATGTTAGCTGTTAGCATTGTCAATAGTAGTACCAGCAACAAGTAGCAACAAGTCGCTGGACACTAGTCATCAGTTAAGCTGCTGCTAGAACGAACTGTGGAGAAATGCAGGGGGAGGGACAGCAGCCCCAACAACTCAGAGAGAAAGAGAGAGAATGGTGTAATTAACGTGGTAAGAAAATAGATGGAGGGAAAGATTTAATTAATTAAGTAAAATAATTGGCTACTTTGACTACAAAAATTGTTCATCAAATAAACTGAAAAATCTACATTTATGTTATATTTGTATACATAGACTATTAGTTATATAACCTAATTTGTTTGATTTTTACATTTCTTTTCTTTTGCACTTTACCATTGCTTTGAGAAATTGCACAAATGTGTTTGACGTGGCCATCTGTGGTCTTTAGACCGATCATGCTCGGCCGACTGGACCCAAAAATGCCAGGGCTGGTTTTTGTTTGGGAACCAATCCATTTACCAGCTAAAAGACCAACTCCGATTCAGCTCCACGTGTTCTTATCAGAATCAATATGGTATGTACAAATAAGCGACTTGTGGCTGTCACACAAGAAATAACATTTGATATAATATCTTGGGACAATTTATATTTCACATGCTAACATGATAGGCAGCTAAGTTACATAGCACTATATGGCAACAAGTGCAAGAACTTGTATGAGTTCTTGAGGATCCCTGTCATAAACCTACCTGTAACTTAATCACGGCTAGCGAGAGTTGGATGTCATATTTAAGGACATGATATTCTTCTACTGAAGTCCAAATAGCAGACTTAAGTAGAGAAGCCTACACTACCTGAGAACTGAGAAGGTGCATCACGCCATGATTGCCATTTTCTTCACAGGTTTGCACAGCATGACTTTGTCAACTATAGCCAAACTGTCAACACATCTTCCTGTCACAATCTGAGGGACGACATTCAACGTGATCTGAGATGTGGTGCAATTTCTGTACATCTTTTCTAGAATTTCATTAACAGTCTGTCCAGCAAACCTCACGTGCATCTGACAAAACCACCTGTTATTAGGTTCACAGAGCAAACAAACTTTTACAATGGCATTTCTTCACTCCTACAACATACCAGCAGGCAATGCCAGAACACTGGGTTCATTGTTCACAATGCCTCAGAACACTAGGAGGTGCTCTCGCAGGACAGGAAACAGAAACAAAGCTGCAGAGCTAGTGTGTAGGAAAGGCTAAGGAAAAGACCGCACAGAACTCAGGTCATTAGCCTTTTCCTCACAAATGCCAGGTTTGTTGTGAACAAAATGGATGAGCTGAGGCTACAGTTGGAAGACAATAGACTCATTGAGGACGGTTGCGCTTTGATAATCTCAAGAGTTGTTGCTTTATCCTGCATTACCTGATGCAGTTGTGAAGCTAACGAGTCATATCCTACACCCCTTAAACTGAAACCAGAACTCACGAAAACAATGACGTGGGGATATTTGCATTAATATTCATGAAAAATCAGCCAAAAATACTTAGACTGCAGACAGTCATTGCTCTCCACACTTAGAATATTTGACAGTTAAATGCAGACCCCTTGTCCTCCACAGTGGGATTTCAGCTATCCTGATCACAGCAGTCTTGAAAATTTCCAAATACTGAAGCTAACTTGGTCCTTAGCCTCCTACATATTGCCATTAGTAGCTGAATAAATACACAGAAGCAGCACACATAATAGCCGGGGACTTCAGTCTTTTCAGTAGTGCTCCCCAAATTCCATCAGCATTTTAACTGTTACAACCAGGAAAAACACACTGGATAACGTTTATTCCAAAAATTAAGCATATACAGGGCCATACAAACAGCTCACTTGGGCCAGTTGGACCAAGGTAAAGAAAACTGCTGCCCTCTACTTCAAAAACTGTTAAAACATTGCCTGATGGTGCAACCTCTCAGCTGCAAAGCTGTTTTGAAAATACAGACTGGAGTATCATTGAATCTCAGGACCTGGATGGGTACACTGCATCCATACTCTTCTACATCAAGCATGTCAAGTCAAGTCAGGTGGCTTTATTGTCATTCCAACCATGTGCAGTGGCACAGCACACAGTGAAACGACACAACGGTCCTCCAACACCATGGTGCTACATATGACATATAACAGACAATCAACACAGGACTACATAACGTGAAATGTGCAAAAATTGCAAAAAAACCAAAAACCAAAACAAAGACAGTGCAACACCAGACAGAACAGCATGATAGAGACACAAGACAGTGCAGACGCAACAGAAATGTGCAAAAGACTGAGTACTGTGCAAAAAAAGTCATGAAGGTGTGCGTATATGTGTGTCAGTCCAAGCACTGTAACCACTGTCAAATGCCACCAGGTGTATGCCCACCAAATATCCTGAATGACAAAAAAGGTCAGGACCTTGCTGAGAAACAAAAACACTGCTTTCAGGTCTGGTGAGGTGTACAGTACAGTCCAGGCAAACCTGAAAATGGGAATCAGACAGGGCAAGCTGGATTATAAATATATAATTGAGGACCACCTCTACAGCAATAACTTGAGGAGGGTGCGGCCAAAATATCACTAACTACAAACCCAGACCTGATGGTAATGCTGTGGTGGCAAAGAAGCTGAACAGCTTATTCGCCTGCAACCAAAAACAACAACAACAACAAAACAAAAACAAAAAACACACCTCCGGCTAGGGGTGGGTGGTAGAAATGGTATACGGTAGAAACGATATAAATTTGGCCAACGGTAGAGATTTTGACTATACCGCTCTACCGCAATAGCGCATGTTGATGGTGTCATCAAGCTGCGCCTGTTTTGGTCGAAAGCATCGCAGAGGCTGCAAACAACAGCTGTGTCCAAATTCATGGGCTGCATCCTCCTGAGGATGCATTTGTAGACCGATTATGTCACAGCGACGCGCCGAAGGCTGTCCAAATTCGTAGACTCCTCCGAATGCAGCCGACAAATGCGTCCTCCTTTTCCCCGAATTTGAAGGATGGGTCGGGTGTGTTGTCGCTACCCGATCCGTACCGGAAACCCGATCAGTACCCCGCATGCGCAAATCTTACATCACTTCCTCTCTTTGCCAACATTGCAACATTCAATATATTTGAATGATACGGTTAGCACCCAGTTAGCTCCTAGCATTTCTCAACAGCTCTGCCTCCTTTTCGACTACCGGGACATTTAAACAATGAACAATCCGTATACAAACAAATTCATGCTTTCCTCCTCAACAGAGAGCGTTCCCCGATTGAACAACAGCGCCGTAAAATAAGAAGAATGGCGCCTAATTACAGAGTTAATAATACAGACTTTGTAATATGTCACGTGAAGATTCATCAGCCAGATGAAATGTTTACTGACAATTGACAGTGATAGCGGACATCATCATCACTATTCCAATCAATCCTCTCCACACAGACAAGCATAAACACACTCGACTATCACTAAATCAAATTTAACACGCATTTGTAATGACGCTAATTCAGTTTACAATAGGGTTCATTCGCTTGGTCAGCAGGTGGCGGTATCCTCGTACACTGGGGAGTAAACTGCCATTAAACGAACAGAAGAAGAAGAAAACCCCTGCACATGCGCGGTATGGATCGGGTAGACCCCATTTGTACGGTCCGACTTTGCACATGCGCAGTAAGGACCGGGGAGTCCTGATCCGTAACTATCGTTTTATTTTTCGTTTTTGTCTACATTATATTCAAATGTTTCATTATTGGAAAAATTTTAAGAGATACTTATTAAGTGTGCCTATGCCAAGAGGCACACTTATTACTATTCGTCGGATTTATTATTCTTATTGTGTGAATGCCTCGAAGGGCATTCACACTATTGAGTTCCTGTTTTTCTTTATTGTGTGAATGCCTAAACAGGCATTCACACTATTGAGTTCCTGTTTCTCTTTATTCTTTATTAAGTGTGCCTATGCCAAGAGGCACACTTATTACTATTCGTCGGATTTATTCTTCTTCTTCTTATTATTAAGTGTGCCTATGCCAAGAGGCACACTTATTACTATTCGTCGGATTTATTCTTCTTCTTATTATTGTAAGTTTCGCAGTCTTCTCTTCATGTCCGAACAACTTCTTGCTACTTGCTCAATTTTCACTCAACTTCCACAAATTATACATCAAAACGTAGGTATTTTTGCTGGCTTTCAGAAAATGTCACAATCATTGTTGTGGGATTTATAGAATTTTGGCAAATCTCCTCAGACCAACACAAAGTCTGTAAACTCTCCATAGAAAGTCAATGGGGAGTTTGTTCAAAATCACCGCTTGATTTCTGTAATGAGAGGTATTTTCGAATCGTCATATCTCCTTAACGAAGCGAAGTTAAGACATGAGGCTTGTGCCAATATATCTTCAGACACTCCTGACGCTCACAATTCAAGAAATTTTTTATCACCTATTACCGTTCTGAGATGAGTTACACTTGTTTGAGGGTAGGAAATTCGTCCTTCGCTCAGATTTCTTCAGATTTCAACCTCTGGAAATGAACCACTTTTTTCTCTCGTCATATCTTTTTGATGGATTTCCACAGAGACCTGAAAATTTCCATGACTGTTCACCAAAGCTTGCTGTCTCTTACGGTGAAAGAATGATATCGATGCTCCAAACAGATTTAGAGTTAGAAAGCGTTGTTCGAGGGCAAGTCAGGGCAGTTTTCGCTTCGCCTCTACTCAGTTATGGTGCATTAGAAGTCAAATATCTTCGATAATTCATATTTTAATGATAAATTGTCAACACTGTAAGATTCCCCCATCTCTTCTGAACAAAACGGTGTAAGAATGACCGTTCTAGCCCCTACGGTTAGGAAATTATAGCCATTTGTTTGAGGGGAATCCTCACTATGAGAAATAAACTGCAAAAATCCTTTCTGTCTCTGTGCTGCGTGTGTAAAAGCCTGCACTTGGTGCACCAGTTTTGGCGGGAAAAAGTACACAGCCTCTCTGATTGGTGGATTCAAATTTAGCAGCTCCAGGCTGGTTGACTGACCTAGAGACATACAGGAAACACAGTATGCACAGCCCCTGTTTGTTCACTTTCTTCTGCTGTGTGTGTGTGTGTGTGTGTGTGTGTGTGACAGAGAGAGAGAGAAAGAGAGGGCGAGAGAGAGTTTTTATGGGAGCATCTTATTGTATGATTTAAATTCAATATATTTAGACAGGTTGACTGAATTTGATCCTGTGTGTGTCTCTCTGTGCTTGTGTGTTTCCATATGTGTACATATTTGTGATTGTGTGACTGTTATACTTTTTTTTGCTGATTTTTTTTTCATTTAACAATTACATTTGAGGGACCCTTAGCATGTTCAGGATTTTTTCAGCTGTTCATTTTGCTTTTCCAATTTTTCTATTTAAGTTATTACTATTATGCTAAGTCATAGCATTTCTGCTGCTTTTCAGTATTTGTGCTAAATACAGCATTTCTGCTAAATCATACTATTTCTGCTATTTCATAAGATTTGTGCTAAATGTAGTGTTTCTGCTAAAAAATACTATTTCTGCCAAATATAGTATTTTTGATTAATTATAGTTTTTCTACCAAATCATAGTACAGTTTTACTGCTTTTTATATGGCTTCTAAAACAACCAATCATATCTGAGGGCTTGCACATTCAAATTTGCATATTGGGGCATCCATGGCTTCTAAGACAACCAATCATGTCTGAGGGCTTGCACATTCAAATTTGCATATTGTTGCCTTCATGGCTCCCCAGCCAGCAAATCATATCTGAGGCCTGACACATTCAAATTTGCATATTGGGGCCCTCGTGGCTTCTTAGATAACCAATCATCTATGTCATATATCTATGATATTTCATATTTTTATTTTAAATGGTCAACATTTCAAGATTCTCCCATGTCTTCTGAACAAAACGGTCTAAGAATGACCGTTTTAGCCCCTACGGTTAGGAATTTATAGCTGTTTGTTTGAGGAGATTCCTGACTATGAGAAATAGACTGCAAAAATCCTGTGTCTCTCTGTGCTGCGTGTGTAAAAGCCTGCACTTGGTGCACCAGTTTTGGCGGGAAAAAGCACACAGCCTCTCTGATTGGTGGATTCAAATTGAGAAGCTCACAGCTGTTTGACTGACCTAGAAACATGCTGTTAGCCCCTGTTCACTTGCTGATGCTGCTGTGTGTGTGTGTGTGTGTGTGTGTGTGTGTATGTAAGAGAGAGAGAGAGAGAGAGAGAGAGAGAGAAAGAAAGACACACACACACAAAGACCCTTTTTAGGGCAGCATCTCATTGTTGGATAAAAATATAATATATTCAGACTGGTTGACTGGCATAGACCTGTGTGTGTGTGTCTCTCTGTACATTTGTATATCCATATTTGATTTCTTGTGTATTTGTTGATTTGTGTATCCATATTTGATTTTGTGTGTATATGTTGGCTGTTCGTATTTGGGTTTTTTTAAATGTATTTTTATTTTATTTTTTCACAGGTGAACAAAAATTCGTTTTCAGCGAAGTTAACCATGTTCATTTTTATTAGTGTGAATGCTTGTAAAAGCATTCACAGTATTGTTCTTCTATTCTTTATTGTGTGGATGCCCTAAAAGGGCTTCCACACTATTGAGTTCCTGTTTCTCTTTATTGTGTGGATGCCCTAAAGGGCTTCCACACTATTGAGTTCCTGTTTCTCTTTATTCTTTATTGTGTGGATGCCCTAAAGGGCTTCCACACTATTGAGTTCCTGTTTCTCTTTATTGTGTGGATGCCCTAAAAGGGCTTCCACACTATTGAGTTCCTGTTTCTCTTTATTCTTTATTATACTTTATTCTGGTTGCTTCCGTACGTTTTTTGCCGCTTAACTACTGCTTCAGTTTTCAGCCGATTTTCACCGTTCAAACTCTATACTGTTCTGCTCTTTCTGCTGACGTAGGCTATGACTTTTGGTGTTTATTACTCTTATACTTTTTAAAATATTACACTTTTTTCCTTTAATTTGTCCCATTGAAATGAATGGAAATCTTCAGAAATTCTGCTAAAACTTGCTTGTTTTTGAAACTTAACTACTTTGTCATACTTTCACCTAGAAACTCCATTCAAACTTTAAAATGTTCTCAGATTATTGGGCTATTCCTGTCTGATTCAGCTTTTTCAGACCTTCTACCGTTTAAATCTTATCTCTCTTTAAGTTTTCAGTTGCAAAATTGTGATTTTTCAGAAAATACATGCGTTGTTATGGTTGCTATGCAATTAACTCAGAGTGGACAGTGAAACTTTCTGAATTTTCACCACTTGTCTGAACAACTTCATGCTACTCGCTCAATTTCCACTCAACCCCCACAAATTATACATCAAAACGTAGGTATTTTTGCTGGCTTTCAGAAAATGTCACTATTATTCTTGTGGGACTTATAGATGTTTTGCAAATCTCCTTAGAGTAACATAAAGTCTGAAAACTCTCCATAGAAACTCAATGGAGAGTTTGTTCAAAATCAGCGCTGGAATTCTCTAATGAGAGGCATTTTCAAATCGTCATATCTCCTTAACGAAACAAAGTTGAGACATGAGGCTTGTGCAAATATATCTTCAGACACTCCTGATGCTCACAATTCAAGAAGTTTTTTCTCACCTATTACCGTTCTGGAATGAGTTACACTTGTTTGAGGGTAGGAAATTCATCATTCGCTCAGATCTGTTCAGATTTCAAACTCTGGAAAAGCGGCACTTTTTTCTCTCGTCATATCTTTTTGATGGATTTCCACAGAGACCTGAAAATTTCCATGACTGTTCACCAAAGCCTGCTGTTTCTTACAGTGAAAGAATGATTTTGATGCTCCATATAGATTTAGAGTTACAAAACGTTGTTTGAGGGCAAGTCAAGGCAGTTTTGCTTTGCCTCTACTCAGTTACAGTGTATTACAAGTCATATATCTTCAATAATTTATATTTTATCTCTGAATTATGAAGACCTGTAGATTCCCCCATCTCTTCTGAACAAAACGGTGTCAGAATGAGCGTTCTAGCCCCTACGGTTAGGAAATTATGGCCATTTGTTCAAGGGGAGTCCTGAATGTGAGAAATACACTGAAGAAGACTCATACTTCTCTCTGTGTCTGTGTGTGTAAGGGCTGATTACAGCAGGTGCAGCCAATTTAACTGACCTAGATATACCAAGCCCAGACTCTTAACAGCCACTGTTCCCTTTAGGCTCTGTGTATGTGTGTGTGTATCAATATTTCTCCCATGTTAAAGTATTACTCCTCCATAATAGTATTTCTGCTAAATCAAAGTACTTCTACTACATCTTAGTACTTCTGCTCAATCATAGTAATTCTGGGTAATCATAGTATTTTTGCCAAATCATGGTATTTGTGCCAAATCATGGTTTTTGTGTCAAATCATGACATTTCTGATATGTTATAGTATTACTAGTAGGTGGAGGTATTTCTGTTATGTTATAGTATATGTGCTGAATATAGTATATCTGCCAAATCATAGTATTTATCCCAAATCATAGTATTTATGCAAAATTGCAGTATTTCTGCTAAAAAGCAGAAATAGTACCTTTTAGCAGAAATTTCTGTCAAAAGATATTATTTATGTTAAAACATAGTATTTCTGCTAAATCATAGTATTTGTGCCAAATCATAGTATTTGTACTAAGTCATAGTACTTGTGCCAAATCATAGTATTTGTACCCAATCATAGTATTTCTGCGATATCATTGTATTTGTGCCAAATCATGGTATTTTTTTGCCAAATCATGGTATTTGTGCCAGATCATGGTATTTGTGCCAGATCATGTTATTTGTGCCCAATTAAAATTTCTGTTATGTTATAGTATTACTACTAAGTCGTAGAATTTCTGTTATGTTATAGTATATCTGCTGATTATAGTATATGTGCAAAATCATAGTATTTATAGCAAATCATAGTATTTGTGTCCAAACATAGTATTTCTTGCCAAATTGTAGTATTTGTGCAAAAACATACTATGTCTGCAAAATCACAGTATATCTGTTATGTTATAGTATTAGTACTAATGCATAGTATTTCTACCAAATCATAGTATTCCTTCAAAATCATAGTATTACTGCAATTTCATAGTATTTGAGCGAAATCGTAGTATTCGTGCAAAAACATATTGTCTGTTAAATCACAGTATATCTGTTATGTCATAGTATTACTACTAAGGCATAGTATTTCTACCTAATCATGGTATTCCTTCAAAATCATAGTATTACTGCAATTTCATAGTATTTGAGCAAAATCGTAGTATATGTGCAAAAACATACTATGTCTGCTAAATCACAGTATATCTGTTATGTTAAAGTATTACTAGTAAGTCACAGTATTTCTGCCAATTCGTAGTATTTGTACTAAATCATGGTACTTGTGCCAAATCATAGTATTTTTTGCAAATCATAGTATTCGAACCAAAACATAGTAGTATTTGTACGAAGTCATAGTATTTCTTCTAAATCATAGTATTTCAATCAAATCTCAGTAGTTGTGCTAAAACGCAGTATTATTGCCAAATCATAGTATTTGTACTGAAACATAGTATTTGTGCCAATAAGAGTATTTCTACTAAATCATAGTACTTGTGCCAAATCATAGTATTTCTGCCACATTGTGCTAGTTGTGCAAAAACATAGACAGTCTGCAAAATCATAGTATATCTGTTATGTTATAGTATTACTACTAAGGCATAGTATTTCTACCAAATCATAGTATTCCTTCAAAACCATAGTATTACTGCAATTTCACAGTATTTGAGCGAAATCGTAGCATATGTGCAAAAACATACTATGTCTTCAACATCACAGTATATCTGTTATGTTATAGTATTACTACTAAGTCACAGTATTTCTGCCAATTCGTAGTATTTGTACTAAATCATACTACTCGTGCCAAATCATAGTATTCAAATCAAAATATAGTATTTGTACCAAAGCATTGTTTTTGTACGAAGTACAGTATTTCTGCCAAATCATAGAATTACTGCAATTTCATAGTATTTTGAGGAATCCCTTTTGTTATAGTGTTACTTCTAAGTCGTAGTATTTCTGCTTTGTCATAGTATTTGTACTGAAACATAGTATTTCTGCTAAATCATAGTATTTCTCTCATCTTAAAGTACTCAATTATAGTATTTGTGCCAAAGTTTAGTATTTCTGCCAAATCATATTATCTCTGCTAAATCATAGTGTCTGCGAAATCATAGTATTTGTGCCAAATTATGGGATTTTGCCAAAACATGGTACTTGTGCAAAATTATAGTATTTGTGCCCAGTTAATATTTCTGTTATGTTATAGTATTACTACTAAGTCGTAGAATTTCTGTTATGTTCTGCCAAATCATAGTATTACAGCTATTTCAGAGTATTTGAGTGAAATTACAGTGTTTCTGCAAAAACATTGTATTTCTGCTAAATCATAGTATTTCTGTTATCTTAAAGTACTTGCACTCAATTATAGTATTTGTGCCAAAACATAGTATTGCTGCTATATCATAGTATTTGAGCCAAATCATAGTATATGTCCTAAAACATAGTATTTCTGCCAAATCATACTATTTGTCCTAAAGCATAGTATTTCAACAAAATCACAGTACTTCTGCTATGTTATAGTATTTGTGCTTGTAGAAAAACCTGTGTTATTGTGAGCTACATTACCCAGCAGCCTCTGAGCAGTGAGGGAATTCATGGTACTTCTGAGCTAGATGGTCTTCCTTCGTTCCTGGGCTAACGATTGAGGAGAGAGCTGCTGGGAAGGGGAGCAAATAGCCCATCCTGTATTTGTTGGGGATGGTGTGTGTCACATAAACGTGAGTTAATGTTCCATGCTTAAGATGTTTACCCTGCTACTTGTGTGTATTGGTTTTAGTTACCTTTAGCATATGTGCTAGTTAGCAATAGCTATGGCAGCCCAGTTATTTTATTGTTTTAGGCTTGTTCCTGCTTTGTTTGTTCCCCCTGCAAATTTATGTGAATTTGTACACTGTAATATCGCTGTATTACGTAGTGGCTAAGTAGGAGGCTGACTGTTACTAAGTGCATCAGTGTACATAGGTCATCTCTTGTGTTGGAGTGCCCTCTTGTGGCGCCTTTTGGGTAGTGCCTTAGTAAACGTGAACACTGCAAAGAAGTGGTATCAGACTGGTTTGTAGTGGAGGAATTTGTTGCCAGTTTCTTTCATCTTTAATCCGTATTCATGTTGTAATGTGGTAACTTTTGTGGCACAAATACCACAATATGGCAGAAATACTATGTTTTGGCACAAATACTTTGATTTGGTATACTTTAGCTTCTTCACCCCTTTTCAGCAAAATTTTCATTTTTTTCACCTCTTTTCAGCGCAACATTCTGCTTCTTTGCCTCTTTTCTGCAGAAATTCTGCTGATTCACCTCTTTTCTGCAAAATTTTCATCCTTTTCGCCTCTTATCAGCACAGTTCTCAGCAGCTTCTGCTGATTTCAGCAGAATTGTCAGTCTATCCACCTCTTCTTTGAGAGAATGAGTTTGGCTCAGTGAGATGAGTAGCTCCTTTGAGACCAGGAAAGCCAAGTTCAAATCCTGCTCATGGCAAAATTTCTTTTCACCACTTTTCAGCAAAAATTTGTGCTTCTTCACCTGTTTTCAGGTATTTGTAGTATTTCGTAGTATTTGTACCCAATCATACTATTTCTGCTAAATCATACTATTCCTGCCAAATCATAGTATTTGTACTGAAACATAGTATTTCTGCCCAATCATAGTATTTGTACTAAATCATAGTACTTGTGCCGAATCATAGTATTTCTGCCATATTATAGTATTTGTGTAAAAACAGAATGTCTGCATAATCACAGTATATCTGTTATGTTATAGTATATCTGCTGAATATAGTATATGTGCCAAATCATAGTATTTATAGCAAATCATAGTATATGTGCCAAATCATAGTATTTATAGCAAATCATAGTATTTGTGCCAAAGCATCGTATTTGTATGGAGTCATAGTATTTCTTCTAAATCATATGTTAAAGTATATGTGCTGAATATAGTATATGTGCCAAATCGTAGTATTTATAGCAAACCATAGTATTTGTGCTAAAACATAGTATTTATATCAGTTCAACTTATTTAACTCTTCTCAACAGCCCAACACCCCTTCTTCACCCCGTTTCAGCAGAATTGTGAGTTTTTTCACCCCTTTTCAGCACAAATCCCAGCTTTTTCAGGTGTTTTCAACAGAAATTATTTTTTAGCAGAAATTCTGTTGATTTACCTGTTTTCAGTGCAACGTTCTACTTCTTTACCTCTTTTCAGTAGAAATTCTGCTGATTCACCTATTTTAAGCAGAATTTTCAGCGTTTCACCTCTTATCAGTACAAATCTCAGTATCTTCTGCTCATTTCAGAAGGAACCTTTTCACCTCTTTTCAGTACAAATTTGAACGTCTGTACCCCTTTTAAGCAGAATTTTGCCTTTTCACCTCTTTTCAGCAAAAGATTCTGCTTCTTCACTTGTTTTCAGCATAATTTTTCAGTTTCTTTACTGCCATACAATTTTTGCAGCTTTTCATCTTTTTCAGTCATTTTCAGCAGACAGCTTCAGCGTTCCGGCATCCACACAGCATTTTCGCAGGAAATGCAAATTTTTCTAGTTCTTTATTATTCCTCTAGTTGCTTCCGTACACTTTTTGGCACTTAACTACTTTCTCAGTTTTCAGCCGATTTTTTCAGTTCAAACTCTATACTGTTCTGCTCTTTCTGCTAATGATGGCTATGACTTTTGGTGTTTATTACTGTTATACTTTTTAAAATATTACACTTTTTTCCTTTAATTTGTCCCATTGAAATGAATGGAAAACTTCCACAATTCTGCTAAAACTTGCTTGTCTTTGAAACTTAACTACTTTGTCATACTTTCACCTAGAAACTCCATTCAAACTTTAAAATGTTCTCAGATTATTGGGCTATTCCTGTCTGATTCAGCTTTTTCAGATCTTCTACCGTTTTAATCTTATCTCTCTTTAAGTTTTCAGTTGCAAAATTGTGATTTTTCAGAAAATACATGCGTTGCTATGGTTGCTATGCAATTAAGTCAGAGTGAGTGCTGGTCCGTTCTGAATTTTCTCTTCATGTCTAAACAACTTCTTGCTACTGGCTCAATTTGCACTCAACCCCCACAAATTATACATCAAAACGTAGGTATTTTTGCTGGCTTTCAGGCAATGTCACTATCTTTATTGTGAGATTTACCGTTTTTTCGCAATTTGCCTCGGAGTGACACAAGGTCTCAATACTCCCTATTCAAAGTCTATGGGGAGGTTTTGAAATTCAGAGCTGAAATTCTGTAACGGGAGGCATTTTAAAATCGCCATATCTCTTTAACAAAGCAAAGTTAGGACATGAGGCTTGTGCCAATATATCTTCAGACACTGCTGACACTCACAGTGGAAGCAGTTTTTACAATTATCTTACCGTTGAGCAATGAATTACGTTTGTTTGAGGGGTGGAAATCTGTCCTTCTCTCAGTCTTCAAACTCTGGAAATGAAGCCGTTTCTTCTCTCGTCATATCTCCGCGACGAAGGTAGAACGAGCTATGAAAATCGCAGTCAAAATACACCAAAGTCCGCTGATTCACCCAGTACAAGAATTATGCTGCTAGCCCTCCTAGTTTTTGAGTTACACGACGTTTTGTAACTCCAAAAAACGGCGTTTTTCGCCTCTCACCGCGATCTATTTTCTGACTGCCCAAGTACCTGTCTTTCAGACCGCCGCCCCCTTTCCAGGTGGCGCAATCAGTAATGACACGGCTCTGCAGCTCAAAGGTCGTGGGTTCAATCCCACCTTGGTCCACGTTTTTTTTTTTCACTACAAATTCATACACTATCACAGACCTGTAATTTATATTGATCATTTATTACAATTCTGCAAAGTTTTATGATTTTAGCAGCTTTTCTAATATGGACCTCAGATTCTTGTTAACGCTCCATGGCAGAAACAAGTACACAGCCTGATGAAGCAGACAGAGGCAGTACCTCTGATTGGTGAATTTGAGCAGAACCAGGTTGTTCTTTCATTTCATTTCTTTATTTATTTCACACATGGTTCAACAGTGTTTCTTTTTCTACATACAGAACCTTCTGCCTCTTTTCAGCAGAAATTCTGCTCATCTCTTGTGTTGGAGTGCCCTCTTGTGGCGCCTTTTGGGTAGTGCCTTAGTGAACACTGCAAAGAAGTGGTATCAGACTGGTTTGTAGTGGAGGAATTTGTTGCCAGTTTCTTTCATCTTTAATCCGTATTCATGTTGTAATGTAGTAGTACCACAATATGGCAGAAACACTATGTTTTGGCACAAATACTTTGATTTAGTATACTTTAGCTTCTTCAGCTTCTTCACCCCTTTTCAGCAAAATTTTCATTTTTTTCACCCCTTTTCAGCACAAATTCCAGCTTTTTTGGCTGTATTCAGAAAAAAGACAACTCTTTTGAGCAGAAACTCTGCTGATTCATCTCTTTTCAGCGCAAGTTTCTGCTTCTTTGCCTCTTTTCTGCAGAAATTCTGCTGATTCACCTCTTTTCTGCAAAATTTTCAGCCTTTTCACCTCTTATCAGCTTCTGCTCATTTCAGCAGAATTGTCCGTCTCTCCACCTCTTCTTTGTAAGAGTGACTTTGGCTCAGGGAAATGAATAGCCACCTTTGAGCAGAAATTCTGCTGATTCATCTCTTTTCAGCGCAACTTATTGCTTCTTTACCTCTTTTCTGCAGAAATTCTGCTGATTTACCTCTTTTCTGCAAAATTTTCAACCTTTTCACCTCTTCTCAGCACAATTCTCAGCAGCTTCTGCTCATTTTAGCAGAATTGTCGGTCTCTCCTCCTGTTTTTTGAGAGAATGAGTTTAGCTCAGTGAGATGAGTAGCTGCCTTGAGACCAGGAGGGCCAGGTTCCAATCCTGCTCAGGGCGACATGTTTTTTTTCACTACCATACAACTTTTTGCAACTTTTCATCTTTTTCAGCTTTTCAGCAGACAGCTTCAGCGTTAAGGCATCCACACAGCATTTTCGCAGGAAATGCAAATTTTTCTAGTTCCTCTATATTATTCTAGTTGCTTCCGTACACTTTTTGGCACTTAACTACTCCTTCAGTTTTCAGCCGATTTTCGCCATTCAAACTTTAAAAAATTCTGCTCTTTCTGCTAATGCCGGCTATGACTTTTGGTGCTCATAACTTCTATACTTTTTGAGATATTGAATTTTTTTTGCAATATTTTTTGCCCATTTCTGCCATATTATCAGTGGCCTCACTGATTTTCTTTGCCGGGAAGACCTGTGTTTTAGCTCAGTGAGATGAGCAGCCGTTCTCAGACTGGGAGGCCCGGGTTCAAATCCCGCTTATGGCAACATTTCTTTCAGTTAACAGTTAAACTTTTTTAACTCTTTTCAACACAAATTTCAGCTTTTTCACCCCTTTTCAGCACAATTTTCAGTTTTTTCACCACTTTTCAGCACAAATCCCAGCTTTTTCAGCTGTTTTCAGCAAAAACCTCTTTTCAGCAGAATTCTGAAAAGAGTTCTGCAGAACTCTTTTCAGCAGAAATTCTGCTGATTGAACTCTTTTCAGTAGAATTTTCACCCCTTTTCAGCCCAAATTCTGCTTATTCACCTCTTCTGCAAAATTTTCAGCCTTTTCCCCTATTATCAGCACAAATCTCAGCTTTTTTCAGAAAAAAACTCTTTTGAGCAGAAATTCTGCTGATTCATCTCTTTTCAGTGCAACTTTTTGCTTCTTTACCTCTTTTCAGCTGAAATTCTGCTGATTCACCTCTTTTCTGCAAAATTTTCAGCTTTTCACCTCTTATCAGCACAATTCTCAGCAGCTTCTGCTCATTTAAGCAGAATTGTCAGTCTCTCCACCTCTTCTTTGTCAGAATGACTTTGGCTCAGTGAGATGAGTTGCTGCCTTAGGACCTGGAGGGCCAGATTCGAATCCTGCTTAGGGCAATGTTTTTTTTTTTTTGCCAAAATTTCTCTGTCTTTACCCCTTTCAGTAGAAGTTTTTGGCTTTTCACCACTTTTCAGCAAACATTTTCTGCTTCTTCACCTGTTTTCAGCAGAATTTTCAGTTTCTTCACCGCCATATAACTTTTTGCAAGTTTTCAACTTTTTCAGCTTTTTCAGCAGGCAACTTCAGCGTTAAGGCATCCACACAGCATTTTCGCAGGAAATGCAAATTTTTCTAGTTCTTTATTATTCCTCTAGTTGCTTCCGTACACTTTTTGGCACTTAACTACTTCCTCAGTTTTCAGCCGATTTTCTCAGTTCAAACTCTTTACTGTTCTGCTCTTTCTGCTAATGATGGCTATGACTTTTGGTGTTTATTAATATTATACTTTTTAAAATATTACACTTTTTTCCTTTAATTTGTCCCATTGAAATGAATGGGAAACTTCCACAATTCTGCTAAAACTTGCTTGTTTTTGAAACTTAACTACTTCCTCATACTTTCACCTAGAAACTCCATTCAAACTTTAAAATGTTCTCAGATTATTGGGCTATTCCTGTCTGATTCAGCTTTTTCAGATCTTCTACCGTTTTAATCTTATCCCTCTTTAAGTTTTCAGTTCCAAAATTGTGATTTTTCAGAAAATACATGCGTTGCTATGGTTGCTATGCAATTAAGTCAGAGTGAGTGCTGGTCCGTTCTGAATTTTCTCTTCATGTCTAAACAACTTCTTGCTACTCGCTCAATTTCCACTCAACCCCCACAAATTATACATCAAAACGTAGGTATTTTTGCTGGCTTTCAGACAATGTCACTATCTTTATTGTGAGATTTACCGTTTTTTCGCAATTTGCCTCGGAGTGACACAAGGTCTGACAACTCCCCATTCAAAGTCTATGGGGAGGTTTTGAAATTCAGAGCTGAAATTCTGTAACGGGAGGCATTTTCAAATCGCCATATCTCTTTAACAAAGCAAAGTTAGGACATGAGGCTTGTGCCAATATATCTTCAGACACTGCTGACACTCACAGTGGAAGCAGTTTTTACAATTATCTTACCGTTGAGCAATGAATTACGTTTGTTTGAGGGGTGGAAATCTGTCCTTCTCTCAGTCTTCAAACTCTGGAAATGAAGCCGTTTCTTCTCTCGTCATATCTCCGCGACGGAGGTAGAACGAGCTATGAAAATCATAGTCAAAATACACCAAAGTCCGCTGATTCACCCAGTACAAGAATCATGCTGCTAGCCCTTCTAGTTTTTGAGTTACACGACGTTTTGTAACTCCAAAAAACGGCGTTTTTCGCCTCTCACCGCGATCTATTTTCTGACTGCCCAAGTATCTGTCTTTCAGACCGCCGCCCCCTTTCCAGGTGGCGCAATCAGTAATGACACGGCTCTGCAGCTCAAAGGTCGTGGGTTCAATCCCACCTTGGTCCACGTTTTTTTTTTTTCCACTACAAATTTATACACTATCACAGACCTGTAATTTATATTGCTAATTTATTACAATTCTGCAAAGTTTTATGATTTTAGCAGCTTTTCTAATATGGACCTCAGATTCTTGTTAACGCTCCATGGCAGAAACAAGTACACAGCCTGATGAAGCAGACTGAGGCAGTACCTCTGATTGGTGAATTTAAGCAGAACCAGGTTGTTCTTTCATTTCATTTCTTTATTTATTTCACACATGGTTCAACAGTGTTTCTTTTTCTACATACAGAACCTTCTGCCTCTTTTCAGCAGAAATTCTGCTCATTCACCTCATCTCTTGTGTTGGAGTGCCCTCTTGTGGCGCCTTTTGGGTAGTGCCTTAGTAAATGTGAACACTGCAAAGAAGTGGTATCAGACTGGTTTGTAGTGGAGGAATTTGTTGCCAGTTTCTTTCATCTTTAATCCGTATTCATGTTGTAATGTAGTAGTACCACAATATGGCAGAAACACTATGTTTTGGCACAAATACTTTGATTTAGTATACTTTAGCTTCTTCAGCTTCTTCACCCCTTTTCAGCAAAATTTTCATTTTTTTCACCCCTTTTCAGCACAAATTCCAGCTTTTTTGGCTGTATTCAGAAAAAAGACAACTCTTTTCAGCAGAAACTCTGCTGATTCATCTCTTTTCAGCCCAAGTTTCTGCTTCTTTGCCTCTTTTCTGCAGAAATTCTGCTGATTCACCTCTTTTCTGCAAAATTTTCAGCCTTTTCACTTCTTCTCAGCACAATTCTCAGCAGCTTCTGCTCATTTAGCAAAATTGTGAGTTTCTCCATCTCTGGATTTTGAGAGAAAGAGTTTGGTTCAGTGAGATGAGCAGCTGCCTTGAGACGAGAACGGCCAGGTTCAAATCCCAGTCATGGCAAAACCTGTTTTCAGTTTTCTCTTTTCTGCAGAAATTCTGCTGATTTACCTCTTTTCTGCAAAATTTTCAGCCTTTTCACCTCTTCTCAGCACAATTCTCAGCAGCTTCTGCTCATTTTAGCAGAATTGTCGGTCTCTCCTCCTCTTTTTTGAGAGAATGAGTTTAGCTCAGTGAGATGAGTAGCTGCCTTGAGACCAGGAGGGCCAGGTTCAAATCCTGCTCAGGGCGACATGCTTTTTTTCACCACCATACAACTTTTTGCAACTTTTCATCTTTTTCAGCTTTTCAGCAGACAGCTTCAGTGTTAAGGCATCCACACAGCATTTTCGCAGGAAATGCAAATTTTTCTAGTTATTATTTCACATTCCGTACGTTTTTTGGACGCTAACTCCTTCAAAACCGTTCAACTTAGAAAAACCATTCAAACACCGTTAGATTCCTCTTCTTTTGGAATGGTGTGCTTGTATTTTTCTTATTTTTAACATTTATATTTTTAAAATTATTCAACTTTTTTCAACAAAAATTTCCCATGTATTTCAATGGGGAGACCCTTCAAATTCTCCTTCAACTCACTCCTCTTTAAACTGTATCTACTTCCACATACATTGACGTAGAGCCACCATTCAAACAAGACATTCAGCTATTCAACTTGTATTTATCTTTTCAATATCTATTATACTTTTTCTTCAGTTCCAGTTTAAGTTTCATGATGTTTTTTCACCCGTTTCAGAGTTTATAATGGGTGTGTATGGGACGGAATGTTGGGGCTAGAGTGAGACAGCTCAACTGCTAGAGTGAGAGGAGCAAAAAAATTAATCTTAAAATATTTTTTAAAACTGCTGCTGTGTCCGCAGCGTTTGCTCTACAGGTCTGATTTTACCCTCAAAACGTAGCCATCGCTGTCCTCTTTCATCCAATGTGTTTACTATTGTACTAGGTGTTATGGTTCTTTCATAAATGTCACCAAAGCACAGCCTCCTCCCTCCAACTCCTCCATAGACTCTAATGTTAAAATGGCTCAGAAGGTTCGTTTGAAAATCAGAAGAGCATGGTGTTTTTACACTGTCACCACGTCCATATAATAAACTCCACAGGCATGAAAACGGAGAATTAGGTAGACTGGACATTGCTGCCGCTCACGGTGAAAGAATTTCGTCAATAGGACCTATACTTTTCATTTGGGAACGATTTGTTTCGGCCTGACTTTTCTGTTCATTTTAAGCAGCAAAAGTGAGGTGCATGTCTGTGTGCGTGTGTATGGAGCCAATGGGTGCAGTCACTATAGCAACCAGGCTTACACCTGCCTGCCTAACAAGCTCTGTCTCTCACTGTGCCAAGATTCATCTTAAACACTTCTCTTTCAACTGCTGCTGTGTCCACAGTGTTTCCTCTACAGATATCATTTTACCCTCAAAACGTAGCCATCGTTCTTCTCTTTCCAACACTGTGTCTTTCAAAGCTCATAGATACAAACTTTTTAAACTGTGTGGATTCATGTGGAGGAATCACATTTTAGTCATTCAGTGATTCAAAGAATATGAACTTTTAATATTCATTCAGAGGTTTTCTGACTCTAAATTTTCTTTTGTCATTACTCAGCTTTTTGTAATTTACATTTTAAACAATGTCAGCTATTTTCCAACTTCTTCTGTGTGGATGTCAGCTTTTAGCAGTTCAGCACTTTTGTTTTCAGGTGCAAATTTCTGTATTTTTCATCTCATTCAACATTTTTAACTTAAAATTCAGCAATTAATTCATTTCAGTGCACACATTCAGATTCAAGCATTCACACTGCAGTTTCTTCAGAAAATGCACTTTCTAGTTCAGCTTGTCATTTTACCTTTCCAATATTTTCACTTAAGTTATTACTATTCTGCTCAATCATAGTATCTGTTCTAAATCATTGTTATTAAGCTATATTGTAGGATTTCTGCTAAATCATAGTATTTCTACTATATTATATTTTTCTTTCTAAATATAGCATTTCTGCTATAGAGTAGTATTTCTGCTATGTTATAATATTTGTGCTAAACTGGAGTATTTTTGCTAAAACATAGTATTTATTTAAAATTACAATGTTCATAGTATATTACAGTGTCTCTGGTAAATCACAGCATTTCTACTATGTTGTACTGTTTTTCTAAATCATAGTATTTCTGTAATGTTTAACAATGTTTGGCTAAATATATTCTTTCTGTTATCTTATACCATTTCTCCTAAATTCTTGTATTTTTGAGAAGTTATCGTGTTTCTGGTAAGTTACAGTGTTTCTGCTAAGTTCCGCTATGCTATTGTATTTCTGCCAAGTATTATGTTTCCTCTAAGATATTGCAGTTCTGCTAAGTTACTACATTTTAGCAAAGTTCCTTTGCTTCTGCAAAGTTTTTACAATTTCTGCAACTTTTCAGCTTTTTCAGCTATTTTTAGCAGACAGCTTCAGCATTACAGCATCCACACTGCATTTTCGCAGGAAATGCAAATTTTTCTAGTTCTAGTTGCTTCTGTACGTTTTTCGCCGTGGAACTACCCCCTCAGTTTTCAGCCGATTTTCTCAGTTCAAACTCTAAACTGTTCTGCTCTTTCTGCTAATGATGGCTATGACTTTTGGTGTTTATTACTATTATACTTTTTAAAATATTACACTTTTTTCCTTTAATTTGTCCCATTGAAATGAATGGGAAACTTCCACAATTCTGCTAAAACTTGCTTGTTTTTGAAACTTAACTACTTCCTCATACTTTCACCTAGAAACTCCATTCAAACTTTAAAATGTTCTCAAATTATTGGGCTATTCCTGTCCGATTCAGCTTTTTCAGATCTTCTACCGTTTTAATCTTATCCCTCTTTAAGTTTTCAGTTGCAGCTTTGTGATTTTTCAGAAAATACATGCGTTGTTATGGTTGCTATGCAATTAACTCACAGTGAGCACTGGTCCTTTCTGAAGTTTCTCTTCATGTCTGAACAACTTCTTGCTACTCGCTCAATTTTCACTCAACCCCCACAAATTATACATCAAAACGTAGGAATTTTTGCTGGCTTTCAGACAATGTCACTATCTTTATTGTGAGATTTACCGTTTTCTCGCAATTTGCCTCGAAGTGACACAAGGTCTGAAAACTCCCCATTCAAAGTCTATGGGGAGGTTGTGAAATTCAGAGCTGAAATTCTGTAACGGGAGGCATTTTCAAATCGCCATATCTCCTTAACAAAGCAAAGTTAGGACATGAGGCTTGTGCCAATATATCTTCAGACACTGCTGACACTCACAGTGGAAGCAGTTTTTACAATTATCTTACCGTTGAGCAATGAATTACGTTTGTTTGAGGGGTGGAAATCTGTCCTTCTCTCAGTCTTCAAACTCTGGAAATGAAGCCGTTTCGTCTCTCGTCATATCCCCGCGACGGAGGTACAAAGAGCAATGAAAATCGCAGTGAAAGTTCACCAAAGTCCGCTGATTCACCCAGTACAAGAATTATGCGTCTATCCCACATAGTTTTTGAGTTACACGACGTTTTGTAACTCCAAAAAAACGGCGTTTTTCGCCTCTCACCGCGATCTAATTCTGACTGGTCATCGATCTGTTTTTCAGACGCCCGCCCCCTGTCCAGGTGGCGCAATCGGTAATGACATGGGTCTGCAGCTCAAAGGTCGTGGGTTCAATCCCACCTTGGTCTACATGTTTTTTTTTTTCACTACAAATTTATACACTATCACAGACCTGTAATTTATATTGCTAATTTATTACAATTCTGCAAAGTTTTATGATTTTAGCAGCTTTTCTAATATGGACCTCAGATTCTTGTTAACGCTCCATGGCAGAAATACATACAAGTACACAGCCTGATGAAGCAGACAGAGGCAGTACCTCTGATTGGTGAATTTGAGCAGAACCAGGTTGTTCTGCCTCTTTTCAGCAGAAATTCTGCTGATTCACCTCTTTTCAGCGCAACGTTCTGCTTCTTTGTCTCTTTTTTGCAGAAATTCTGCTGATTCACCTCTTTTCTGCAAAATTTTCAGCCTTTTCACCTCTTATCAGCACAATTCTCAGCAGCTTCTGCTAATTTCAGCAGAATTGTCAGTCTGTCCACCTCTTCTTTGAGAGAATGAGTTTGGTTCAGTGAGATGAGTAGGTGCCTTGACTGTCACTACCCGATCCGTACCGGAAACCCGATGTGGCCAACTTTATTAATCCCCCGGTTGGGTTCCACCTTGGTTTTCACACAGCTGAATAAATGTCGAACAGAAAACTGATTAAACAGAAGTGTGAGATGGTCGAGAATTTACGCAAGTGTTCTGTTCTATTTTAGATAGCAAGGAGCAGACGGCCGAGTTTATTAAATTCCACTGAGACAGCGGTGATGCAAATCAGAAGGCTAGACCGTCCAATTTCACAGCCGTTTACTTCCGGCCTACCCGACCTTCTGAGGACCCGGCCCACGTAGACCGTGAAGGCCTGGTCCTCAGGAGGATGCAGCCCATGAATTTGGACACAGCTTCCATCATCTGCAAATTATGCCGGGCGACAGTATTAGCAAAGAGACTAAGCACTTTTGGAATATGGGGAAAGCCAAAAACTGCGCTTCCTCCACTTCCCTACCATTGATTCATTAATGCTGAATTCCCTAACAACTGCTCTATTCCCATTTTGTTGCAGTATATTAATGACTAACCTCGTATTGTGAATGGATTATCTCAGTTGTTCTCCTGACTGAAGTTTGATCCATTTATAGCATCCTGCCATGCAATTGCATTTGTCCCTAACCACCAGAAACCCTCACGTTAACTTTTATCAAGTGGAAAAAAGTTAGTGGCCATCCTTCAACTTGACTGTGCTAATGTTATGCTAACGTAGCTGTTTTGCTAGCGATCACGCAGCACATCATTATATACCAGCTAGCCCAACTTCAGTAACCCTACAAACGCCACTGCTGTTTAGTTTTCTGTCTTCGTTTATGTTGGAAGTGATAGCAGAGCTGTACGTTTGATTTTTTTCAGAAATCTCTCAGTCAGAACATGCTATATCATATTTAGGTAACTAGCGAAACTAGCGAGCTAACTTCCGCTAACGTCTAACTCCTTTAAATGTAATAAATTCTATTTTCATGGATGCCTGGATTTGTTTCACCTGGTAAAGCAGCAACGCTGATCATTTTATTAAAGATGAAAGAATTTAGACAGTTTTTAACTCTCAGTGATGCCGCAGTGATCGTGTGACTTTGGGACCTGAACCGGACGGAGTTTAGGACCCAGATTACTCCGCAAGGCTCCTGACTACGGCAGCTGTAATGCTCCGACAATCCATCAAGCGGTGTGGCTTCCTAGCTTGCCAAAGTCGTACTAAAACATTTTTGAGCGCCGTGTACCACATAAAATTGGTTCGAGGTCAGTAAGCACAACCAGAATTCATACATAAGGCACACTGTCGATTTTTGAGAAAATTAAAGGATTTTAAGTGCGCCTTATAGTGTGTAAAATACGTTATACAGAAGAAAAGAATATATCGCGATATATATCGTTACCGCACATGCTTCAAATTATACCGTGATATGGATTTTAGGCCATATCGCCCAGCCCTACCTCCGGCCAACACCAGCTACATTCTTTACAGTGGAGGAGCATGACCTGAGGTGCATATTAGCAGCAGTTTACCCCAGAAAAGCAGCAGGACCTGAATGTGTCACTATTAAGGTGCTGAAGTTCTGTGTAGACCAACTCACAGGCGCCTTTACAAAAATATTCATCCTGTTCTTAGCATTGTCCCATTCTGCTTGAAGTCCTCAAACATCCCTGAATGACATTCATCCAGTGGCTCTCACTCCAGTCACTATGAAGTGTTTTGAGAAACTGTTCAGAAGTCGCATCATTCAAGGTCTTCCACCCACAGGTGACTCCCACAATTTTCGGACACAACTGTGGCCTGTCTGGAATACAAGGACAATTGTGCCAGACTTCCTATATGGAAAAGATATATATAAATTTTATAAAGTTTGTATCTATCTTGTGCGAAACTTGTATGAAAAGCATACAAGAGTGAAAACAGATATAAGATCCCTTGAAAAATTATAAATGAAACTTGTATGTTTTGGATACTTATTAAAACAATGAAAGTGGCCACTCTCATGAGTAAATCATATAAGCCTTATATGATTCACTATATGAAGTAGGCCACATCTGATGCAAGTGTTTTATAAGTTTTTTGTATTTCTTTTTCATATGGGTTATTTTCATTGACTTTAGCTCGACATTCAACACACAGTCATCTCTAACAGACTGGTAACAAAACTAATCAATCTTAGCCATATGGATTTAAGGACTTCCTCAGAGACTGCCCAGAGATTCAAAGTAAGGCCCCACCTCTCCCAACACTCACCCTCAACATTGGCTCCCCACAGGGATGTGTGCTGAGCCCCCTACTGTGCACTCTCTACACCCATGACTGAACCGCCACCTCAGCAATTCCTTTGTGAAGTTTGTGGATGACACAGCAGTGGTCGGGCTCATCACTGGAGAGATGAGTCTGCATACAAGAATGAGGTGGAAGGCCTGGCGTCATGATCCAGCAATAACAACCTGGTCCTCAACACCCCAAAATTGAAGGAAATAACAGTGGACTTCAGGAGAAGCACACCTGATCCTCAGCCCATATACGTCAACAGGCATTATGTAGAGAGGGTCTCTGACTTCAAGTTACTGGGCCTGGATGATGATGTATTCTGTTAAACTAACACTACTGCACAGACCAAGAAGGCACAGCAACGGCTAAACTTTCTGGGGAGTCTGAAAAACTACACCCTTGCCAAGGAGCTTATGCTGTTCTTCTCTGCTCGGTTTAGTCCGTACTGGTTGCAATAATAAAAAATAGAAGGGACTGCTATCACAGCTAGAGATTGACGAGGTACAACATAAATGCTACGGCAAGGAGGAGTCAGGACGCCAGGTCAGGGGGGAGATATCATCACCCCCACCCGAGATTGGGTACACAGCCCCAAGTGCGATAGGAGAAGGATCGTTGAGTGCGAGAGGAACTGACCTGAAAAATAGGATCATGGCCAAGCTTGAAACCTGGATCCCCCGTAGCCGGTTACCAAGATTACGTGAAGTACCCTCAGAAGGTCTGCTAGATGATGTTAATGCAGCACTACGGATGATACCTACAACCACGATTACCGACACTAACAAGCTGATCTACAATACGGCAGCAGTGATCAGTGAGATGCTTGGCTACAAGTTGAACAGCCACAAGGGGCAGTACCCTCCATGGAGAAGGAGGCTAGAGGGCAAGATCAAAGTAGCACGGAGGGAGGTTAGCCAACTAACGGAGTTGCAGAAAGGTGCGACAAAGAAGGTGCATAAGAAATACAGCAAGCTGTCCATACCTGAGGCCTTGGAAACTGCCAAGCAAAGACTCACAGCCTTGGCCAGCCGCTTGAGGAGGTACACCAGAGAGATAGAAGGCAGGAGAATAAACCAGCTGTTCTCCACAGAACCAGCAAAGGTGTACTCTCAGTGGCAAGGGAACAATAAGAGAACAGCACCACCAAGGCTAGAGACGGAGCAATACTGGAAGAGCATATGGGAGAAGGACGCAACCCATAACAGCAATGCTCAGTGGCTAGTGGATCTGAGGGCAGACCATAGCGACCTCCCTGAACAGGGTCCAGTAACCATCACAGTGGCAGATATCCAAGAAAGGGTCTCCAATATGAAGAGTTGGACAGCACCAGGGCCCGACATGATTCACGCCTACTGGCTGAAGAAGCTGACTGCACTCCACGAGCGTCTGGCAGCACAAATGAACCAGCTGCTAGTTAACGAGAGACACCCGGAATGGCTAACCGAAGGTCGGACGGTCCTGATCCCCAAGGACCCCAAGAAGGGACCGGTCCCATCCAACTACCGACCAATTACCTGCCTCAGTATTACATGTAAGCTCCTGTCAGGCATCATATCGGCTAAGATGAACAGGCACATGGGTCAATACATGAGTGGGGCACAGAAAGGGATTGGCAAGAATACCAGAGGTGCAAAACACCAGCTACTGGTAGACAGAACAGTCAGCCGAGACTGCAAGACAAGACTGACCAACCTGTGCACTGACTGGATTGATTACAAGAAGGCCTATGACTCAATGCCCCACAGCTGGATACTGGAATGCCTAGAATTGTACAAGATCAACAGGACCCTAAGAGCCTTCATCAGGAACTCAATGTGGATGTGGCGTACAACACTAGAGGCCAACTCCAAGCCCATAGCACAAGTCACCATCAAGTGCGGGATCTACCAAGGAGATGCTCTGTCCCCACTGCTGTTCTGCATAGGCCTGAACCCCCTCAGTGAGATCATTAACAAGACTGGCTACGGATACCGACTACGGAACGGAGCAGTTGTCAGCCACCTCCTGTACATGGATGACATCAAGCTGTATGCCAAGAGTGAACGAGACATCGATTCACTGATCCACACTACCAGGCTATACAGCAATGACATTGGAATGTCGTTCGGACTGGAGAAGTGTAGTCGGATGGTAACAAAGAGAGGGAAGGTAGTCAGAACTGAGTGATTGAACTACCAGAAGGCAACATTGCAGACATAGAGGACAGTTACAAGTACCTAGGGATCCCACAGGCGAATGGGAACCATGAAGAGGCCGCTAGAAAGGCTGCAACCACCAAATACCTGCAGAGGGTCAGGCAAGTCCTGAGGAGTCAGCTGAACGGTAAGAACAAGATCCGGGCCATCAACACCTACGCCCTGCCCGTGATCAGGTACCCTGCTGGGGTAATAGGCTGGCCAAAGGAGGAGCTAGAAGCCACTGACATCAAGACAAGAAAGCTCCTTACCATGCATGGAGGGTTTCACCCCAAGTCCAGCACCCTGAGGCTGTACGCTAAGCGGAAGGAAGGGGGCCGGGGACTGGTGAGTGTCAGCACCACAGTCCAGGATGAGACAATGAACATCCAAGAATACATTGGGAAGATGGCCCCAACTGACCGAGTGCTCAGTGAATACCTCAGGCAGCAGAAACCTAAGAAAGAGGAGGGAGACGAGGAGCCATCATGGAAGGACAGGCCCCTGCACGGTATGTACCACCGGCAGATAGAGGAGGTGGCTGATATCCAGAAATCCTACCTCAGGCTGCAAACTCATTAGGCAGGAAAACTGTGTCAAAGGGGGGAACTCAGTGGTGCAATTTAAGGGTATACATGCACTGCAAGCAAAGTTGGCGTTATTAGCAAAAAGCTATCAAGCCCTTCCTGCTCCTGTGTCTTTGACCCTATCCGATCTTTAAGTCTGACGTTAATATCCGTTTCCGGGTCCAAACTCCACTTCATTTCCCTAAGTCAAACGAACACTGTGGCATCACTGAGAGTTAAAAATCTAAATTCTAAATTCTTTCATGTTTAATAAAATGATCAGTGTGGCTGCTCTACCAGGTGTAACAATTAAGTTTAACATCCAGGCATCCATGAAAACAGGATTTATTAAACTTAACAGCGTTAGAAGTTAGCAGGAAGTTAGCTCGCGAGTTTCCAGCTGAAGATGATATAGCATGTTCTGACTGAGAGCTACGGTTAGCATAATATAACCACATTAGCACAGTGAAGCTGGAGGATGAACGCTAACTTTTTTCCACTCGATGAAAGTTAACGTGAGGGTTCCCGATGGTTAGGGACAAATGCAATCGCATGGCAGGATGCTGTAAACGGACCAAACTTCAGTCAGGAGAACAACTGAGTTAATCCATCCACAATACAAGGCTAGTCATTAATATACTGCTGCATGGGCTGGGCTGTAGTTACATCGTAAGGGTTTGAAAACTGAGCTTTAAAATGAACAGCGGTAATAAAAACCGAGAGAGGCCGACAGTGATCACTGACTGTTTTTAGGGGCTTGCTCAGATTATATAGAACAAGATACAAAGCATTAAAACATGTTAAAAACACAACAGCCTTAATAAACGCAGAGTAGTTTGGACCTGGAAGAAGGGTCCATACGTCATCACTAAAAGACCAGATTGTGTTTTTAAGCCCATCTGTGCAGAGCAGCTGTAGTTTGCTATAGGAAAGCAGCTATGGGTATTAAAGAAGAAGGTAACATTCTGCACTTTTTTTTCTAATACTTAATTGAAGCATCTAAGAGGAGAGTAATTGAAGAACATGTAAAGACTGTGCTTCACCATTTTGCATGCACCCAATCTTCAGCATGTGCAAGTGGGCTGGCTTCAGTGCTGAACCAATCATCTAGACATCAGTCAATTTTTTTTCTAATCTGGTTGTTAAGAATATATTTCAATGAATGTCTGACGCCAACTCTTTACATCACTGTTGACAAATGAAAAGAATGGATGCATTTGATCCAACTGTTTCCCAAAACTGGGTATTTCCAGGAAATGTCAAGTATTACCTCACTCTGCATCAGTTAATGTTGGAATGAAATCCAGTAATTCATCCACAATGACACAAGATGTGAGGTCATATTACACCACATACACATACATGTGCAAAGAAATAATGCTATGAATTGCAGTAAGCAGGCAGTTGAATAACTTATTGCAGCAATGACAAACATTTTCCATGATGTTTCTACAAAGACACTTCGCACTACAGTCAATTATAGCTTGTTTATGGCAATATCTTCCTCTGGCTATTGCTGAAAGTGGAAGCAAAAATATATATATTTTATATATGTATATTTGTTGCTACTGCTCATACAGTAGCCTTTAAAGTAAGTCCAAATGTGTGAAATCCATATTTAAAACTACTGAAAATAAGGGAAAGCTGTTTGCAAAAGAGAACCACAAAGTGCAGGGATAACCTGAAGAGGTTATCCCTGCACTTACAAAAACGTCTGTTGTTTTTCAAAAATGATAACTTGGTTTCATTCAAAAAAATAATAATAATTTTTTAAAAATCTCAAATCAAATTTCAGCCAGCATGGTGGCATGGTGGATAGCACTGTTGCCTCACAGCAAGAAGGTCCTAAGTTCAAGTCTGCCATCAGGTTCTTCCTCCCACAGTCCAAAGACATGCAGTTAGTGAGGTTAGTTTAAATGGCCCACCTGTGAGTGGTTGTCTGTCTCTCTAGATTGGCCAACTATCCAGGGTGTAACCTGCCTCTCACCCTAAGACAGCTGGGATAGGCATCCAGAGGAGGATGGATGGATTCAAAATTATGCAATCTATAAAAATGATTCTGCTAGCGTTACATAGACTTCAAGTCGGATAAATGATGACGGCGAGCAGACAATAGCAAATGAAGTTTCTTTTTTGCCCCTTCTGTCTTTTAAGAGAACATCACAGTGCACACTGGTGCACATTTACACTGCCACTGCTAGTGGACTAAAACTGATGCTCTGAACTGCATTTACCTGATGCTATGAGGAATCCTGTATTGTTTATTAACTCATAGTTTAGGGTTATACTCGTTTGACTGTGACGTGTGACGTTTCAACTCATGACTAAACTGCTCAAGCATTCTCACAATACTGGACTTTTGAAACTTCCACTACACATAGAAAAACAATTATTCTATAGTTGGGTAAAAAACACTGGCTTGCTTTTGTCCTTTGCCTTTCTCTTTCCTCAAAAAGTAACATAACCATTAGTTCTATTACTGTTATGTTTCCCATCTGCATGCCCTTAATGATTCCACTGGAGTGAGTGTGTGTGATAATTAGAGTGCTTAAGGACATAGAATAAAGCACTATAGTAAAGTTAATGTGAGGGTTGAATGTAGTAGCTGTGGGTGGCTGTAGCTCAGGTGGCAGAGCAGGTCAGCCACTAATCAGAAGGTCGGTGGTTCGATCCCAGGCTGCATCCTGGCTGCATGCCAAATATCCTTGGGCAAGATACTAACCCCATGTTTGCCTACTGGTGGTGGTCAGAGGGCCCGGTGGCGCCTGTGTCCGGCAGCCTCGCCTCTGTCAGTGCGCCCCAGGGCAGCTGTAGCTTGTTATCGCCAGTGTGTGAATGGGTGAATGACTGAATGTAGTGTAAAGCGCTTTGGGGTCCTATGGACTAGAAAAGCGCTATACAAATGCAGGCCATTTACCATTTTAGTAAAAAAAATGGCTTTGAGGAAAAGTTCCTTTAATTATTGGAGCTTGTGTTAACCTATCACAGACAGACTGATCAATGCATGTTGTCTGATACTATACAACTTAGATATCTGATCATTTAGAAATGGGGTCATACGTACCTGTTGTTTGGTAGCATGCCACAATACAGTGACCTAAACAATCTGTGCTTCATTCATATCATGTCAAATGTCCAGCAAAGCAGATCTGACTTTGTTTCCAACACTCTTAGTACTGTTGCAGCACATGCTGAGACACAAGTGTCATTTTCTCCTAGACAGAAGAGGTTAGGACGAAATGGAAAAATATCTAGGCTTAAATACAAAGCCTGCACACAGTACGCCCCAAAGCCAATTCAGTATGTGTGGCTTCTCATCCATAAACGGGACTAAGTCGATGAACACAAACACACAATAGGCACACACCTGCATTCACACTGTGGCCAAAAGTCTGCACCAGCATCCTCTGCTCTCATCTAAATGAAGTTGCATAGAGATCACTAAACTAATTAGAAGCTCTTGGTTGGCTGAATAGACAGCAGTGCAATGGATCGAAATCGCGGTAAAACTGCAGCACTCACTGTGCAAAAGAAAAAAAAAAAAATCCTGCACGGATCCAAACAGGAGCAGCCTCGCTGGCATAGGCGGTGACTACGTTTGTGCGTGTGAAGGAATGCACAGCGATCCATTAGCCTACCTACTGCTTTTCAGGGCTCTCTCTCTCTCTCGCTTACACACACATATAAATTAAAAAGAAAACCCAGTCTTGTGAAATTCAAACACATACGGATAAATAAAAACAGCCCACACCGATTCCAGCCTGGGGCTCTGAAGCATTCTGTGTGTTCCTTTTTATTCCAATATGGCAGCAAGTGCCCAGAGGAAGAGCAGCCTGCAAAGGAAGGACTTAGAATTAGGAAATGCACGATTCAGCCAGCAAGAAGGGACTGCCTGCACACCTGGGCTGGCTCCTCTGCAACGATCCCGAAAGACCAAAACCAGACACGAAGAACAACGGTTGGTTTGGTCTTTAAGACAACATAACTGAACCGATTTCCCATCTTTTGTTGAAAAATATCGATCGCTCTATATTGTGTATGCTCTGTCATCACAAGAGCATACACAGTGTTTTCTGCACGTCTAAATAATCCGACCATTATAGGGGGCACTCGTTTGAGGTGCGTTTTATATGCCGGGGGATAAGAGCACACAGTGAGGCAGCAGACCTATTTTCTCTTGTTCAAAACAAATCCTACATACAACCTCTATGCCATTTAAAAATTGCAGAGTCTATGTTTGCGCATTTTCGGCAGTAAGGATGAAATAGTGTGCAGTGTGGGGGATGTCTCTCCCTCGACCACACAGCCAGCGTTGTCTGTGTGAACAGGTTTACTGCATTACGACCAGCACGATTACCATCATAATCAGACTACTTATCACCAGCAGAGACAGCACCCCAGCCTTCAGCACTCACTTCCGAAGCTGTTCTCGCATCGCCGGCCTTTCAAAGCCTCTTCCGAGCGTGATAGAACGATCCGATTCCCAGGCAGAATAGAGGGGATGTGCCGGCCCCTTCCGCGGTCCGACCAAGCGTCCTTTGCAGCCGGAGGGAGACGTCCGAGATTACTGTGCGGAGCCTGTGTTTTCTCTTTGTAAGTGCTAGTTGTAGGCTGCAGAGGCTGACTGACCCACCGAGACACAAGGATCAACGTCCCAACATACAACATGCACGACTTCCGCCTACTATTTCAAAATAAACGCTTCAAGCCAGAAAGATCCTGACATACCTAAATATTATTGATAAAAAATCATGGGTGATCCTCCTACTTAGTTGCAGAATTTAGTTACACCTTCCATCCATCTAAAGCTGTGTCCTATAAAAATCACACGAGTACTACTTCAGATTATTTAGAGTATTTTTAGCCTTTATTCACATTTTCACTTGATTTGACCTGAATCTTTGTGGATTCCCTTATTAATTATATAACTGTCTATCCAGGAAGTTAACTAGCTCCTTGTAGAAGGCTTCATATTCCTGGTGTGTGCTCGTTTTGCTTGCTTACTATCATAAACAGCTTCAAAGATAGACAAAGCATCCAGGTCTGAAAACTAAAGCCAATGGAGAAGTGCCTTAAATGTGCATTCTTTCTAAAGGCTAGCAGGGGGTGACCTTTTGGTGACAAAACAACATCCTGCTGTTTTGAAATCTATGGGACAATGGCCCTCAGCTCCTTTGCTCTGTGACCTTAGCCGCTTTACTGATGGTATTATCAGACTTTATATCTAGTTTATATTGGATACAACATTAAGTTCATTTTGTTAATTTTGGGCGTTCTAGACATCAGAAAGAAGGATTTTCGACAAGGTGCTCATTGGCTAACAATCAATCACAAGTCATTAGCCAATGAGCATTTGGTTTTTCTTTTGGATACAATTTGAAAATACCAAGAGGAAGATGGTGAAAAGGCTCAGTTTGAAGCTTTAAAGCAGGGCGTCTTTGCATGATTCATAAGCTAACATAGAAAGTGGAATGCCCTGGAAAAAATGAAATGATTGTACAGCATTTTCTGTCATATACACTTAAAGTAAGGTGCCCAGAATATACAAACACAGGACATGCAAAAGTATCACCACAATAAGTGTAAGTAGAGGTCCTGACTGCAGAAAAAAGTTATATAGGAGTTATGGTTCTGAGTTGGTATCCGTTAATACTATTGACAACATAGAGAGAAGGACCTTAGAAATTGTACCAAAGCCGAGGATTACGAAGATGCACAAGCATAAAATACTCCCAAAAACTTACAGTGGACGGCTTGATGGCAACAATGATCTGCATAGGTAGAATACTGAGCAGGCTAAAAGTTGGCTTAAACAAGGGAATAATACCAAAAAGAGGAAGAACCAACAAAAACCCAAGAAAACACATAAAGCACAGACAATTATTGTAGTGGACAGTTTTCAAGGTTTTTAACATTCAGCTGGTATAATTTGTATTCAGGTGCTATTTGATCAAAATCCTACCTTGTTTTGATGATTTGGTCTGTATCTGTGTCATTCACTCACTGTCAAACAAGCTCTGCAGTACATCTCCAGAAACAGTTCATTATAAATAACCTGTTTCATTTTCTGTTAGAATTAGTGTGTGCTGGGACACCAGTTTAGCTCAGTGGGTGAGCCATATGCCATATGGCTGGAGAGCAGTAGGCCCAGGTTCGAGGGCCTACCGGAGAGCAGCAGGCCCTTTGCTGCATGTCCTAACCTCTCTCTCTCCCAGCTTTCCTGTCTATATCCTCTATCTATTTAGGCTGAAAAAATAGTATTAAAAAAGTGTGTGCTTTGGGAGAGCTGTGTTTGTAAAGTGCTGTTCAGGATTAATGTATGTGCAGATATGTACACACCCTCCTCGCTATGTATGTGCTACAAAAATAAAATGAATGTTGAATTTAAAGTGAAGCTGTATGACAAGGTCTGTTACTACCCACGGTTCTGAGATTTGTCAGTTTGGAAAATATTTTTTTAGATGATCTTGCCTAGAATTTGGTGAAATAAAGAATATTCCCACTATAGATTCTGGCTATGTATGGAACATATACATACAATGTAATCTAAACCTAAACAATAGAAGTAATAAAAAGTTAGTCATGTTCACAGCTGTGGATGTGATGGTAATGTGCAGGGTGAAGTCTGCAACTGGACCCTTCTAATGGATAAGTTTTAGTTCTGTAATTGTGTCCATCTGCATATGAATTTTGACACAGACTGTGTATAGACAGGTTTTCACCCACTGCAGATGTACCTGTGCAGTCTTCCACCTGCATGGTTCTCATTGTGGATGACACTTATATTGTTTGAATGCTAATTTGTTGACAAGTGGGCCTAAATAGGTAAGGGAGAAACAGCAGTGTTCGCCAGGAATGGGAGAATCATGAACCATGAAAAAGATACCAAAATATAGTATAACAAACACAGAAATTACCTGCAGTGGGCACTTTTCTGTGACTGGCTGATGGACCAACAACAGTAAAAGTAAAACTAAGGTGTCATTCAGTGGACATTTTCTGTTGTGAACGACTAACCAAATACCATAACTTGAAATAAAACAAGATGCATCTTGGGGTTGTTGGGTTGTTTTTTTTTTTAACAAAAAACAATTACTTTTTCAAAGTCTTTCAGCTTTTCATCACATTTGAACTCATTTGAACTCTTAGCCAGTGCAATATTGATGTGTAACAGACAACATGGGTGTGGAACTATCATCTTATTACATAAAAAGATGACATTTACTGGTGTAATCTTATATGAGAGTGAACAGCTTTCCCCCAAAGCCCTCAGCAAGTTTACAGACCCTGGCTATTCATTGCTAAATAATGGGAATATACACAGAAGTTACACAATTCTGACAAATATAACAGGATTGAACTGAAAATGCTGACACCTTTATTTTGAAAATAAACTTATTTCCATCTAGTCCTGTGTGCTTCCAGAAAACTTAGCCTGGGCTGCTTGAATAGGTGGAGCTCAGGCTCCCTGCCTCTTCCACCCTTCCCCCATCCCACTGTTTCTCAAAGCAAAGAAGCCTGGACTCCATTAGAAGTTTTTCACCTCAATGATGAGAGTCAGAAATGTGACCAATTAAACAAAGATAGCGGAGTGCATTATACAGCAGTTGTTTTGATTGCTCTCAATTTTGACAGCCCTAAAAAGATTCATATCAGTTTGTACATGCTCCAGATAGCTTTTCTTCACATTCTTTAATTCTCCCTTGCTTTTGCAACTTTGTACTTTTGTGTTACTCGCAGCAACAACTCCACCTCATTGTCAGTCCATTTAAAAAACTCGGTGCTTTTCCTCGACATTTTGCTGCGACCTTTAAACGAGCTGGAAAGTAAATAAACGGCAGACAGAAATGAGGCAGGCCGGATCTTCTTGAGTTTCACACATGCGCAGTACTGGAACATAAGCGTTTTTGGCCGTTTCAATGTTGATGCACAACTCTGTGAAAATGACTGAAAACGCTAGTGTGGACGCGGAGCGTTTTCAGACGAAAACGCCGTTTTTAAATCTATCCGGGCTCGTGTGGACGTAGCCTTAGTAAGGTTCTATGTCTCATACCATAGGGTACCTAGTCTTCCATATAACATTGTGAGATGACAGTTGTTATGAAGTAGTGCTAAATATATAAAAAGAAAATGAACTGAATCTTTAACAGTGATAATGCTGTTATTATGAATGTTAGGTCAGTTTGACAGAGAAGGTGAAATTTTGCAAGCAGGCTCATGATGGTGTTCACTATACCTCAGGGTATTTGTGCTTATTGTTCTCCATCAAGACTTTGAAGTAGAACTTTGCGTTGGCAATCTAACCTTGGGAGTTGAATTTCTGATATACAATGTCTTGAATTTGGAGGAATAAGAAAAAAACATTCAAGAGAAACACTAAGCATACAGTTGGTAGAAGTCATTACCTGATGTGTTCTTAATTCTACACCTGCAGCTTTTACAAAAAGTTTTTCCCATTGCTGTGGAGGAATTCTCACCCACTCTTCAGAATTGTTTTTATTCAGAAAAAATGGAGGGTTTTCAAGCATGAACAAACTGTTTAAGGTTATGTTTAAGGAATCTCAATCAGATGTAAGCCCATGTTTTGACTAGGTCACTTCAAAAGCTTAACTTTTTTGTTTCTTGAGCCATTCACCGGTGGACTTGGTGGTGTGTTTCAAATCCTTATCTTGCTGCATAATCCAAGCTTCAGGACACAAACTAATGGCAGGGCATTCTTCTTTAGGATTTTCTGGTAGAGAGCAGATATAAGAGTTCCAATAATTATGGCCACCATGTTTGACTGTTGTTATGGTCTTTTTATATAATGCTGTGTAAGTTTTTCTGTCAGGTGTAAGGGCACAAATCTTCCAGTTCAACTTTTTTCTCATCAGTCCACAGAATATTTTCCCAAAGGTCTTGGGCATCATCAAGATGTTTTTTGCCAAATGTCAATAAGCCTTCGTGTTCTTTTCAGTCAACAGGGGTTTTACAATTGTCACTCTCTTAGAATGTTAGCTGACACATCAATTTTCTTATATTAATTAAAATCATAGACTTCCAGCTTAATGAACTTAGTGCCAGGTTTCATAATTACTCCTATGGCCTGATAAAATCAGAAACCACTCTACTGGCACTTACTTTTAATAGAAATTTGACTGACATGGCGACTCGTCGATTTTAACCTAAGAGAATCTGAACGTTTGAGTGTCGAGTCTCTAGTGTTGGGAGAATAAAAAGTGCCAGCAGGAGCTCCATGCCAGCTCCACCTCATCCCTGGACTCGCTTTGTCTGTTATCACTTGAGAGAGATCTTACATCAGTTCTTGACTATGAAGAAATTATTGACATGACTAAAAGCAGACCACACTGACGGAGGAGAAATGCAAATAAGGGCTTTTTGCCAAAAGTAATGTAAAAGTAAGATTTAAGGATTGTTTTGTCTGTTTTATTAGTTGCTATTCCCTTTGTCCATTGTTTTTGTGTTGTCTCTGTTGTTCTATGAGTTTTGTTAAGGTCAAGGGTCTGTTACCTGTGATTTTAAATGTTGTTTTTTTTTTAACTTGCTAGTTTTCTTTATGTAAATTTATGATTCTTGATTTTCTTTGTGTTTATATCCATGTGTTTGTCCCTTTCTGTTAGTTGTGTTCTGCTAGTTTTCTATGTTACATTTTCCCTAGTGTTCAGCCCTTTTATGTCAAGTCTCTGTCAGTGATGTTCTCCTTGTTTATTTCCTGTTTAACTTTTGTAGTCCTTGTCCCGTGTGTTTAGTTTTACTGAACCCTCCTGTCTCATTTTTCCCTATGAGTTTCAGCTGTGTTCCCCAGGTGTTTCATCTCTGCCCCAGACACCCTTCTCTGTAATTCCAGTCTTCTTCTTGTTCTTTGTTTGATCATCTGTTTCCTATCCTTGTTTTTGATTTATGTTCCTGCTACTTTATTTATACCTGTTCGCTTCCATCATTAGCCTGTATCCCCAGCGTAAACTGTTTTCAGTTCCTGGCTTCTGGTGTTTCCCTTTTTACTTTGTTTCCCTTTTGGATTTAACTACCAGATTATTAATAATCTGTATTTCTTAACCATTAACTTTTTTTTTGCATCACTTCTGCTTTTATGAAGACCACCATGTGGTGTTGCTGTAATCACGAGTAATATAAATGCTCAACATGAGAAAAGTCAATGTCAGGGATTTGATTATACTGAACTTGCATGGCTTTCTTGTGTTGTTCATGCGATGTTTGCACAAGAGATCTCATTGGAAAAAAATATCCTTTTATTAAATATTACCCTAATTATTAAATATTATCCATTGAAAGGAGAAAAATCTAAAAAATAATAGATAAGACGGATAACTTAATGATGACAGTTATCATTATTAGTGTGAATGCTTGTAAAAGCATTCACAGTATTGTTGTTGTAATCTTTATTAGTGTGAATGCTTGTAAAAGCATTCACAGTATTGTTGTTGTAATCTTTATTATTACTAGAAAAATTTGCATTTCCTGCGAAAATGATGTGTGGATGCCTTAACGCTGAAGTTGCCTGCTGAAAAAGCTGAAAAAGTTGAAAACTTGCCTAAAGTTATATGGCGGTGAAGAAACTGAAAATTCTGCTGAAAACAGGTGAAGAAACAGAAAATGTTTGCTGAAAAGTGGTGAAAAGCCAAAAACTTCTACTGAAAGGGGTAAAGACAGAGAAATTTTTGCTGAAAAAAAACATTGCCCTAAGCAGAATTTGAACCTAGCCCTCCTGGTCCTAAGGCAGCAACTCATCTCACAGAGCCAAAGTCATTCTGACAAAGAAGAGGTGGAGAGACTGACAATTCTGCTTAAATGAGCAGAAGCTGCTGAGAATTGTGCTGATAAGAGGTGAAAAGGCTGAAAATTTTGCAGAAAAGAGGTGAATCAGCAGAATTTCAGCTGAAAAGAGGTAAAGAAGCAGAAAGTTGCGCTGAAAAGAGATGAATCAGCAGAATTTCTGCTCAAAAGAGTTTTTTCTGAAAACAGCTGAGATTTGTGCTGATAATAGGGGAAAAGGCTGAAAATTTTGCAGAAGAGGTGAATAAGCAGAATTTGGGCTGAAAAGGGGTGAAAATTCTGCTGAAAAGAGTTCAATCAGCAGAATTTCTGCTGAAAAGAGTTCTGCAGAACTGAAAAAACTGAAAAAACTGAAAATTGTGCTGAAAAGGGGTGAAAAAGCTTAAATTTGTGTTGAAAAGAGTTAAAAAAGTTTAACTGTTAACTGAAAGAAATGTTGCCATAAGCGGGATTTGAACCTGGGCCTCCCAGTCTGAGAACGGATGCTCATCTCACTGAGCTAAAACACAGGTCAACCCGGCAAGGAAAATCTGTGAGGCCACTGATAATATGGCAGAAATGGGCAAAAAATATTGTAAAAAAATTTCAATATCTGAAAAAGTATAGAGGTTATGAGCACCAAAAGTCATAGCCGGCATTAGCAGAAAGAGCAGAATTTTTTAAAGTTTGAATGGCGAAAATCGGATAAGAACTGAGGGAGTAGTTAAGTGCCAAAAAGTGTACGGAAGCAACTAGAATAATATAGTGGAACTAGAAAAAGTTTGCATTTCCTGCGAAAATGCTGTGTGGATGCCTTAACGCTGAAGCTGTCAGCTGAAAAGCTGAAAAAGATGAAAAGTTGCAAAAATTTGTATGGTGGTGAAAAAAAAATGTCACCCTGAGCAGGATTCGAACCTGGCCCTCCTGGTCTCAAGGTAGCCACTCATCTCACTCAGCCAAACTCATTCTCCCAATAAAGAGGTGGAGAGACTGACAATTTTGCTGAAATGAGCAGAAGCTGCTGAGAATTGTGCTGATAAGAGGTGAAAAGGCTGAAAATTTTGCAGAAAAGAGGTGAATCAGCAGAATTTCTGCAGAAAAGAGGCAAAGACACAGAACGTTACACTAAAAAGAGGTGAATCAGCAGAATTTCTGCTGAAAAGAGGCAGAACAACCTGGTTCTGCTCAAATTCACCAATCAGAGGTACTGCTTCTGTCTGCTTCATCAGGCTGTGTACTTGTATGTATTTCTGCCATGGAGCGTTAACAAGAATCTGAGGTCCATATTTTATAGCACACATTAGCAGAAATAGCAGAATTTTTTTTAAAGTTTGAACATAGTATTTATAATATAACATAGTCTTTCTTCTAAATCATAATATTTGAACCAAATGATAGTATTTCTGCCAAATCACAGTATTTGTACCAAATCATAGCACTTGTGACAAATCATAGTTGTTAGCTGAATCTGTGCTAAAACATCGCATTTCTGCTAAAACGTAGTATTTATACTAAATAATATTTTTTCTTACAAATCATAGCATTTGTGCTGAAACATAGAAAATTCTGCCAAATCATAGTATTTGAGCCAAATCATACAATTTGTGCTGAAACATTATGTATGATTTATGATTTAGCAGAAACACTGGGACTTGGTAGAAATACTATGATTTACATGAAATACTTTGACTTAGCAGAAATACTATAATCTAGCAAAAAGTACTACAGCATAGCAGAAAACCTATCATCTAGCAAAATTACTAGGATTTAGCAGAAATACTATGATTTGGCACAAATACTATGTTTTAGCACAAAAAATATGTTTGGCTCAAAAACTTTATTTTGCAGTTATACTATGATTTGGAAGAAATACTATGTTTTGGAAGAAATACTATGCTTTGGAACATATACCATGATTTGGCAGAAATACTATGAGCAGTAATAATATAACATAGCAGAAATACTATTACTTGGGTGAATGCTATTGTTTGGCACAAACACTATGATTTAGCACTGTACAGAATGGTGTACATCAGTTTAATGCTGGGTGGTGCTGCAATAGTAGCTATCCTCGGTAAGAAGGAGAGGCTAACATCCAGGGATTAGATTACCACAGGTGGAGTTTATTGGCAGTCTGATGGATGTTACAGGGAGATATGGCATACAGTAGGAGGATGTGGAGGGGTGATATGGTGTGGTTTCTATGATTAAGAACAGGGTATACATTACAACATGAATAGAGATTAAAGATTAAAGAAACTGGCAACAAATTCCTCCACTAAAAACCAGTCTGATACCACTTCTTGCAGTGTTCACATTTACTAAAGCACTACCCAAAAGGCGCCACAAGAGGGCACTCCAACACAAGAGATGACCTATGTACACTGATGCACTTAGTAACAGTCAGCCTCCTACGTAGCCACTACGTAATACAGCGATATTACAGTGTACAAATTCACAGAAATTTGCAGGAACAAAGAAACAAAGCAGGAACAAGCCCAAAACAATCAAAATAACTGGGCTGCCATAGCTATCGCTAACTAGCACATACGCTAAAGGTAACTAAAACCAATACACACAAGTAGCAGGGTAAACATCTTGAGCATGGAACATTAACTCACATTTATGTGACACACACCATCCCCAACAAATACAGGATGGGCTATTTGCTCCCCTTCCCAGCAGCTCTCTCCTCAATCGTTAGCGCAGGAACAAAGGAAGACCATCTAGCTCAGAAGTCCCATGAATCCCCTCACTGCTCAGAGGCTGCTGGGTAATGTAGCGCACACTAACACAGGTTTTTCTACAAGCACAAATACTATAATATAGCAGAAATACTGTGATTTTGTTGAAATACTATGCTTTGAGACAAATACTATGATTTGGCAGAAATACTATGTTTTAGGACATATGATCATGAAACTTTGCAGAATTGTAATAAATTAGCAATATAAATTACAGGTCTGTGATAGTGTATAAATTTGGAGTGTAGTGAAATTTGTAGTGAAAAAAAAAAAACACGTGGACCAAGGTGGGATTGAACCCACGACCATTGAGCTGCAGAGCGGAGTCATTACTGATTGCGCCACCTGGACAGGGGGTGGGCGTCTAAAACACAGACACTTGAGCAGTCAGAATTAGATCGCGGTGAGAGGCGAAAAACGCCGTTTTTTGGAGTTACAAAACGTCGTGTAACTCAAAAACTAGAAGGGCTAGCAGCATAATTCTTGTACTGGGTGAATCAGCGGACTTTGGTGTACTTTGACTGCGATTTTCATTGCTCTTTGTACCTTCATCGCGGAGATATGACGAGAGAAGAAACGGCTTCATTTTCGGAGTTTGAAAACTGAGAGGAGGACAGATTTCCACCCCTCAAACAAACGTAATTCATTGCTCAACGGTAAGATAATTGTAAAAACTGCTTCCACTGTGAGTGTCAGCAGTGTCTGAAGATATATTGGCACAAGCCTCATGTCCTAACTTTGCTTTGTTAAGGAGATATGGCGATTTGAAAATGCCTCCCGTTACAGAATTTCAGCTCTGAATTGCAAAACCTCCCCATAGACTTTGAATGGGGAGTTTTCAGACCTTGTGTCACTTCGAGACAAATTGCGACAAAACGGTAAATCTCACAATAAAGATAGTGACATTGTCTGAAAGCCAGCAAAAATACCTACGTTTTGATGTATAATTTGTGGGGGTTGAGTGGAAATTGAGTGAGTAGCAAGAAGTTGTTTAGACATGAAGAGAAAATTCAGAACGGACCAGCACTCACTCTGAGTTAATTGCATAGCAACCATAGCAACGCATGTATTTTCTGAAAAATCACAATTTTGGAACTGAAAACTTAAAGAGGGATAAGATTAAAACGGTACAAGGTCTGAAAAAGCTGAATCAGACAGGAATAGCCCAATACTTTGAGAACATTTTAAAGTTTGAATGGAGTTTCTAGGTGAAAGTATGAGGAAGTAGTTAAGTTTCAAAACCAAGCAAGTTTTAGCAGAATTGTGGAAGTTTCCCATTCATTTCAATGGGACAAATTAAAGGAAAAAAGTGTAATATTTTAAAAAGTATAATAGTAATAAACACCAAAAGTCATAGCCATCATTAGCAGAAAGAGCAGAACAGTTTAGAGTTTGAACTGAGAAAATCGGCTGAAAACTGAGGGAGTAGATCCACGGCGAAAAACGTACGGAAGCAACTAGAACAATAAAGAACTAGAAAAATTTGCATTTCCTGCGAAAATGCTGTGTGGATGCCTTAACGCTGAAGCTGTCTGCTCAAAAGCTGCAAAAGATGAAAAGTTGCAAAACGTTGTATGGCGGTGAAAAAAAAATGTCACCCTGAGTAGGATTCGAATCTGGCCCTCCTGGTCTCAAGGCAGCCACTCATCTCACTGAGCCAAACTCATTCTGACAAATAACAGGTGGAGAGACTGACAATTTTGCTGAAATGAGCAGAAGCTGCTAAGAATTGTGCTGATAAGAGGTGAAAAGGCTGAAAATTTTGCAGAAAAGAGGTGAATCAGCAGAATTTCTGCTGAAAAGAGGTAAAGATGCAAAAAGTTGCGCTGAAAAGAGATGAATCAGCAGAATTTCTGCTCAAAAGTGTTTTTTTCTGAAAACAGCTGAGATTTGTGCTAATAAGAGGTGAAAAGGCTGAAAATTTTGCAGAAAAGGTGAATAAGCAGAATTCTGCTGAAAAGAGGTTTTTGCTGAAAACAGCTGAAAAAGCTGGGATTTGTGCTGAAAAGTGGTAAAAAGGCACAGAAAAGAGGCAAATCAGCAGAATTTCTGCTGAAAAGAGTCAGAACAAAATTTGAACATGGCCCGTCTTGTCTCCAGGCAGCTGCTCATCTCACTGAACCAAACTCATTCTCACAAAAACAAGAGATTGAGAAACTGACAATTTTGCTAAATGAGCAGAAGCTGCTGAGAATTGTGCTGAGAAGAAGTGAAAAGGCTGAAAATTTTGCAGAAAAGAGGTGAATCAGCAGAATTTCTGCAGAAAAGAGGCAAAGAAGCAGAACGTTGCGCTGATAAGAGGTGAATCAGCAGAATTTCTGCTGAAAAGAGGCAGAACAACCTGGTTCTGCTCTAATTCACCAATCAGAGGTACTGCTTCTGTCTGCTTCATCAGGCTGCTAAAAAGTTTGCAGAAATGTAATAAACGATGAATATGAATTAGTGGTCTGTGATAGTGTATCGAATTTGTAGTGAACAAAAAAATGTTGAACAAGGTGGGATTGAACCCACAGCCTTTGAGCTGCAGAGCCGTGTCATTACTGATTGCGCCACCTGGAAAGGTCTCTGAAAAACAGAGACATGAACAGTCAAGAAATAGATCACGGTGAGAGGAGAAAAATGCCGTTTTTTGGAGTTACAAAACATTCTGGTTTTACACAAATACTATGATTTGCTAGAAATACTATGATTTGGCACATATACTGTATTCAGCAGAGATACTATAACAAAATAGAGAGTCTACGACTTAGTAGTAATACTATAACATAATAGATATACTATGATTTTTCAGACAGTCTATGTTTTTGCACAACTAGCACAATGTGGCAGAAATACTATGATTTGGCACAAGTACTATGATTTAGTACAAATACTCTTATTGGCACAAATACCATGTTTCAGTACAAATACTATGATTTGGCAATAATACTGCGTTTCAGCACAACTACTGAGATTTGATTGAAATACTATGATTTAGAAGAAATACTATGATTTTGTACAAATACTACTATGTTTTGGTTCGAATACTATGATTTGCAAAAAATACTATGATTTGGCACAAGTACCATGATTTTGTACAAATACTACGAATTGGCAGAAATATTGTGACTTAGTAGTAATACTTTAACATAACAGATATACTGTTATTTTACAGACATAGTATGTTTTTGCACATATACTACGATTTTGCTCAAATACTATGAAATTGCAGTAATACTATGATTTTGAAGGAATACCATGATTAGGCAGAAATACTATGCCTTAGTAGTAATACTATGAAATAACAGATATACTGTGATTTAACAGACAATATGTTTTTGCACCAATACTACGATTTCGCTCAAATACTACAAAATTGCAGTAATACTAAGATTTTGAAGGAATACTATGATTTGGTAGAAATACTACGCCTTAGTAGTTATACTATAACACAACAGATATACTATGATTTTGCAGACATGCTATGTTTTTGCACAAATACTAAAAATTGGCAGAAATACTATATTTGGGCACAAATACTATGATTTGCTATAAATACTATGATTTGGCACATATACTATAATCAGCAGATATAGTGTAACATAACAAAAATTCTACGACTTAGTAGTAATAGTATAACATAAGAGAAATTTTAATTGGACAAAAATAACATGATTTGGCACAAATATCATGATTTGGGCAAAAAATACCATGATTTGGCACAAATACGATGATATGGCAGAAATACTATGATTTGGGATAAATACTATGATTTGGCAGATATACTATATTCAGCAAATATACTATAACATAACACACATTCCTCCACTTAGTAGTAATACTATAACATAAAATAAATATTATGGTTTTGCCCCAAAACCATGATTTGGCACAAACACCATGATTTTTCAAAAATACTATGATTTAGCAGAAATACTATGATTGAGCAGAAGTACTAAGATGTAGTAGAAGTACTTTGATTTAGCACAAATACTATTATGGAGGAGTAATACTTTAACATGGGAGAAATATTGATACTCACACACACATACACAGAGAGCAAAGTGTACAGGGGCTGTTAAGAGTCTGGGCTTGGTATATCTAGGTCAGCTAAATTGGCTGCACCTGCTGTAATCAGCACTTACACACACAGACACAGAGAGAGGTATGGGTTTTCTTCAGTGTATTTCGCACATTCAGGATTCCCCTCGAACAAATGGCCATAATTTCCTAACCGTAGGAGCTAGAACAGTCATTCTGACACCGTTTTGTTCAGAAGAGATGGGGGAATCTGCAGGTCTTCATAATTCAGAGATAAAATATAAATTATTGAAGATATATGACTTGTAACACACTGTAACTGAGTAGAGGCAAAGCAAAACTGCCTTGACTTGCCCTCAAACAACGTTTTGTAACTCTAAATCTATATGGAGCATCAAAATCATTTTTTCACCGTAAGAAACAGCAGGCTTTGGTGAACAGTCATGGGAATTTTCAGGTCTCTGTGGAAATCCATCAAAAAGATATGACTGTTTCACTGTCCACTCTGAGTTAATTGCATAGCAACCATAGCAACGCATGTATTTTCTGAAAAATCACAATTTTGCAACTGAAAACTTAAAGAGGTATAAAATTAAAACGGTAGAAGATCTGAAAAAGCTGAATCACTCAGGAATAGCCCAATAATCTGAGAACATTTTAAAGTTTGAATGGAGTTTCTAGGTGAAAGTATGAGGATGTAGTTAAGTTTCAAAAACAAGCAAGTTTTAGCAGAATTGTGGAAGTTTCCCATTCATTTCAATGGGACAAATTAAAGGAAAAAAGTGTAATATTTTAAAAAGTATAATAGTAATAAACACCAAAAGTCATAGCAGTCATTAGAAGAAAGAGCAGAACAGTTTAGAGTTTGAACGGAGAAAATCGGCTGAAAACTGACGGAGTAGTTAAACGGCGAAGAACGGAGCAACTAGAAGAATAATAAAGTATAAAGATAAAGAATAAAGAGAAACAGGAACTCAATAGTGTGGAAGCCATTTAGGGCATCCACACAACTATATATTCCGTACGTTTTTTGTACTGTATCTCCTTCAAAACCGTTCAACTTAGAAAAACCATTCAAACACCATTAGATTCCTCTTCTTTTGGACATGACTGCTTCTACTTTTCTCATTTATAACATTTATATTTTTAAAATTATTCAACTTTTTTCAACAAAAATTTCCCATGTATTTCAATGGGGAGATCCTTCAAATCCTCATTCAACTTACTCATTTTTAAACTCTTATTACTTCCACATACGTTGACATAGAGCCATCATTCAAAGTTTAAAACGAAGACAAGACATTCAACTATTCAACTTGTATTTATCTTTTCAATATCTATTATACTTTTTCTTCAGTTCCAGTTTAAGTTTCATGATGTTTTTTCACCCGTTTCAGAGTTTATAATGGGTGTGTATGGGACGGAATGTTGCCGCTAGAGTGAGACAGCTCAACTGCTAGAGTGAGAGGAGCAAAAAAATTAATCTTAAAATCTTTTTTAAAACTGCTGCTGTGTCCGCAGCGTTTGCTCTACAGGTATGATTTTACCCTCAAAACGTAGCCATCGCTGTCCTCTTTCACCCAATGTGTTTATTATTGTACTAGGTGTTAGGGTTCTGTCATAAATGTCACCAATGCGCAGCCTCCTCCCTCCAACTCCTCCATAGACTCCCATGTTAAAATGGCTCAGAAAGTTCCTTTGAAAATCAGAAGAGCAGGCTGTCTTTACACTGTCACCACGTCCATATAATAAACTCCACAGGCATGAAAACTGAGAATTTGGTACACTGGACATTGCTGGCACTCACGGTGAAAGAATTATGTCAATACGACCTGTACTTTTCATTTGGGAGCGATTTGTTTGGGCCTGACTTTTCTGTTCATTTTAAGCAGCAAAAGTGAGGTGCATGTCTGTGCGCGTGTGTATGGAGCCATTGGGTGCAGTCACTATAGCAACCAGGCTCACACCTGCCTGCCTAACGAGCTCTGTCTCTCACTGTGCCAAGATTCATCTTAAACACTTCTCTTTCAAATGCTGCTGTGTCCACAGTGTTTGCTCTACAGCCATCATTTTACCCTCAAAACGTCGCCAGCGTTCTTCTCTTTCCAACAGCGTGTCTTTCAAAGCTAATAGATACAAACTTTTTAAACTGTGTGGATCCAAGTGGAGGGATCACATTTTAGTCATTCAGTGATTCAAAGAATATGAAACTTTATTATTCATTCAGATGTTTTCTGATTCTAAATGGTCTTTTCTCATTTCTTAGGTTTTTCTAATTTGCATTTAAAACATTTTCAGCTATTTTCCAACTTCTTCTGTGTGGATTTCAGCTTTTAGCAGTTCAGCACTTTTGTTTTCAGGTAAAAATTTCTGTATTTTTCATCTCATTCAACATTTTTAACTTAAAATTCAGCAATTAATTCATTTCAATGCATACATTCAGATTCAAGCATTCACACTGCAGTTTCTTCAGAAAATGCACTTTCTAGTTAGTGTGAATGCTTGTAAAAGCATTCACAGTATTGTTGTTGTAATCTTTATTCTATTTTATTAGTGTGAATGCTTGTAAAAGCATTCACAGTATTGTTCTTCTAATCTTTATTATTATTATTATATTTAGTGTGAATGCTTGAAAAGCATTCACAGTATAGTTGTTGTAATCTTTATTATTATTATTATTAGTGTGAATGCTTGTAAAAGCATTCATAGTATTGTTGTTGTAATCTTTATTATTATATTTTATTATATATTCCGTACGTTTTTTGTACTCCTACTCCTTCAAAACCGTTCAACTTAGAAAAACCATTCAAACACCGTTAGATTCCTCTTCTTTTGGACACGACTGCTTCTATTTTTCTCATTTTTAACATTTATATTTTTAATTTTATTCAACTTTTTTCAACAAAAATTTCCCATGTATTTCAATGGGGAGACCCTTCAAATCATCATTCAACTTACTCATTTTTAAACTAGTACTACTTCCACATACATTGACATAGAGCCACCATTCAAACTTTAAAACGAAGACAAGACATTCAACTATTCAACTTGTATTTATCTTTTCAATATCTATTATACTTTTTCTTCAGTTCCAGTTTAAGTTTCATGATGTTTTTTCAGCCGTTTCAGAGTTTATAATGGGTGTGTATGGGACGGAATGTTGGGGCTAGAGTGAGACAGCTCAACTGCTAGAGTGAGAGGAGCAAAAAAATTAATCTTAAAATCTTTTTTAAAACTGCTGCTGTGTCCGCGGCGTTTGCTCTACAGGTATGATTTTACCCTCAAAACGTAGCCACCGCTGTCCTCTTTCATCCAATGTGTTTACTATTGTACTAGGTGTTATGGTTCTTTCATAAATGTCACCAATGCACAGCCTCCTCCCTCCAACTCTTCCATAGACTCTAATGTTAAAATGGCTCAGAAGGTTCGTTTGAAAATCAGAAGAGCATGGTGTCTTTCCACTGTCACCACGTCCATATAATAAACTCCACAGGCATGAAAACTGAGAATTCAGTAGACTAGACATTGCTGCCGCTCACGGTGAAAGAATTTTGTCAATACGACCTATACTTTTCATTTGGGAACGATTTGTTTGGGCCTGACTTTTCTGTTCATTTTAAGCAGCAAAAGTGAGGTGCATGTCTGTGTGCGTGTGTATGGAGCCATTGGGTGCAGTCACTATAGCAACCAGGCTCACACCTGCCTGCCTAACGAGCTCTGTCTCTCACTGTGCCAAGATTCATCTTAAACACTTCTCTTTCAACTGCTGCTGTGTCCACAGTGTTTGCTCTACAGCCATCATTTTACCCTCAAAACGTCGCCACCGTTCTTCACTTTCCAACACCGTGTCTTTCAAAGCTCAGACATTTAAACTTTTTAAACTGTGTGGATTCAAGTGGAGGGATCACATTTTAGTCATTCAGCTATTCAAAGAATATGAACTTTTAATATTCATTCAGATGTTTTCTGACTCTAAATAGTCTTTTATCATTACTTAGGTTTTTCTAATTTACATTTCAAACATTTTCAGCTCTTTTCCAACTTCTCCGTGGATGTCAGCTTTTAGCAGTTCAGCTTTTTTGTTTTCAGGTTTAAATTTCTGTATTTTTCATCTCATTCAACATTTTTAACTTAAAATTCAGCAATTAATTCATTTCAGTGCATACATTCAGATTCAAGCATTCACACTGCAGTTTCTTCAGAAAATGCACTTTCTAGTTATTATTATTATATATTCCGTACGTTTTTTGGCATCTAATTCCTTCAAAACCGCTCAACTTAGAAAAACCATTCAAACACCGTTAGATTCCTCTTCTTTTGGACATGACTGCTTCTATTTTTCTCATTTATAACATTTATATTTTTAGAATTATTCAACTTTTTTCAACAAAAATTTCCCATGTATTTCAATGGAGAGACCCTTCAAATTCTCCTTCAACTTACTCATTTTTAAACTCTTATTACTTCCATATACGTTGACATAGAGCCACCATTCAAACTTTAAAACGAAGACAAGACATTCAACTATTCAACTTGTATTTATCTTTTCAATATCTATTATTGAAAAGATTAGGAGGCAGGCTCCTCCTCCTACCCCTGTCACCATCAGAGGGGCTGACGTGGAGATCGTTGAGGACTACCGGTACCTGGGGGTACACTTGGACTGTAAACTGGACTGGACCAAGAACACCAATGGACTGGACCAAGCCTCCTTCAAAAAAGGGCAGAGTCGGCTTTTCCTACTGAGGCGGCTCAGGTCCTTCAATGTTGGTAGGAAAATGCTGAGCATGTTCTATCACTCGGTGTTGGAGAGCGTCGTGTTCTTTGCAGCTGTGTGCTGGGGAAGTGGGGTGAAGACAGCTGATGCCAACAGGCTGAACAAACTGATTAAAAAGGCCGGTTCTGTCCTGGGTGTCAGACTTGAGAACCTGGAGGAGGTGTCTGAGAGGAGAATGCTAAAAAGGCTTCTTTCTATCATGGACAACCCCTCCCACCCCATGCATGCCCCCATAATGGACCATCGGAGCAAACGCAGCAAAAGACTCATTGCCCCGAAATGCAGAACTGACCGCCACAGTAAATCCTTTGTGCCGGTGGCAATAAGACTGTATAACTCTTCCTCACTCTGTAGGTGATTCTCCTGAGACTATTACCTATGTTATTCTGTTCCCTCCAGACCGTGCAATATTACCCAAGAGTACTTATTGAATATTTGTTTTCATCCCCCCATCATATGCTGCTACTCCCTTCATTCTATTGCACAATACTTGTCACTTTCTAGAACCGCCTGCACTGATAGTTTAGTTATTTATTCACCAGGATATAGTTATGTATATTACTTTGTTAGAGTTATCTGATTATTTGTCTTGCACTATCCTACTGTATATTACTGTACACTATTCTTATTGTATATATTGTATATCTTATATCTATTTCATCTGTTCCTCGGTCTCTCCTGCTGCTTTGAGCATGTACATGACAAAAAAATTTCCCTCGGGATAAATAAAGTTGTTCTTATTCTTATTCTTATTCTTATTATACTTTTTCTTCAGTTCCAGTTTAAGTTTCATGATGTGTTTTCACCCGTTTCAGAGTTTATAATGGGTGTGTATGGGACGGAATGTTGGGGCTAGAGTGAGACAGCTCAACTGCTAGAGTGAGAGGAGCAAAAAAATTAATCTTAAAATCTTTTTTAAAACTGCTGCTGTGTCCACGGCGTTTGGTCTACAGGTATGATTTTACCCTCAAAACGTAGCCATCGCTGTCCTCTTTCATCCAATGTGTTTACTATTGTACTAGGTGTTATGGTTCTTTCAAAATGTCACCAAAGCACAGCCTCCTCCCTCCAACTCCTCCATAGACGCTAATGTTAAAATGGCTCAGAAGGTTCGTTTGAAAATCAGAAGAGCATGGTGTTTTTACACTGTCACCACGTCCATATAATAAACTCCACAGGCATGAAAACTGAGAATTAGGTAGACTGGACATTGCTGTCGCTCACGGTGAAAGAATTTTGTCAATACGACTTGTACTTTTCATTTGGGAACGATTTGTTTCGACCTGACTTTTCTGTTCATTTTAAGCAGCAAAAGTGAGGTGCATGTCTGTGTGCGTGTGTATGGAGCCCCTGGCTCAGTCACTATAGCAACCAGGCTCACACCTGCCTGCCTAACGAGCTCTCTCTCACTCTGCCAAGATTCATCTTAAACACTTCTCTTTCAACTGCTGCTGTGTCCACAGTGTTTGCTCTACAGCCATCATTTTACCCTCAAAACGAAGCCACCGTTCTTCTCTTTCCAACACCATGTCTTTCAAAGCTCAGAGATGTAAACTTTTTAAACTGTGTGGATCCAAGTGGAGGGATCACATTTCAGTCATTCAGTGATTCAAAGAATATGAACTTTTAATATTCATTCAGAGGTTTTCTGACTCTAAAATTTCTTTTCTCATTTCTTAGGTTTTTCTAATTTACATTTAAACATTTTCAGCTATTTTCCAACTTCTTCTGTGTGAATGTCAGCTTTTAGAAGTTCGGCAATTTTGTTTTCAGGCAAAAATTTCTGTATTTTTCATCTAATTCAAAATTTTTAAGTCAAAATACAGCAATCAATTCATTTCAGTGCATACATTCAGATTCAAGCATTCACACTGCAGTTTCTTCAGAAAATGCACTTTCTAGTTATTATTAGTGTGAATGCTTGTAAAAGCATTCACAGTATTGTTGTTGTAATCTTTATTCTATTTTATTATTATTATAGATTCCGTACGTTTTTTGTACTCCTACTCCTTCAAAACCGTTCAACTTAGAAAAACCATTCAAACACCGTTAGATTCCTCTTCTTTAGGACATGACTGCTTCTATTTTTCTCATTTTTAACATGTATATTTTTAATTTTATTTAACTTTTTTCAACAAAAATTTCCCATGTATTTCAATGGGGAGACCCTTCAAATCCTCATTCAACTTACTCATTTTCAAACTGTATCTACTTCAACATACGCTGACATAGAGCCACCATTCAAACTTTAAAACGAAGACAAGACATTCAGCTATTCAACTTGTATTTATCTTTTCAATATCTGTTATACTTTTTCTTCAGTTCCAGTTTAAGTTTCATGATGTTTTTTCACCCGTTTCAGAGTTTATAATGGGTGTGTATGGGACGGAATGTTGGGGCTAGAGTGAGACAGCTCAACTGCTAGAGTGAGAGGAGCGAAAAAATTAATCTTAAAATCTTTTTTAAAACTGCTGCTGTGTCCGCAGCGTTTGCTCTACAGGTATGATTTTACCCTCAAAACGTAGCCATCGCTGTCCTCTTTCATCCAATGTGTTTACTATTGTCCTAGGTGTTATGGTTCTTTCATAAATGTCACCAATGCACAGCCTCCTCCCTCCAACTCTTCCATAGACTCTAATGTTAAAATGGCTCAGAAGGTTCGTTTGAAAATCAGAAGAGCAGGCTGTCTTTACACTGTCACCACGTCCATATAATAAACTCCACAGGCATGAAAACTGAGAATTAGGTAGACTAGACATTGCTGCCGCTCACGGTGAAAGAATTTTGTCAATACGACATGTACTTTTCATTTGGGAGCGATTTGTTTGGGGCTGACTTTTCTGTTCATTTTAAGCAGCAAAAGTGAGGTGCATGTCTGTGTGCGTGTGTATGGAGCCCCTGGCTCAGTCACTATAGCAACCAGGCTCACACCTGCCTGCCTAACGAGCTCTCTCTCACTCTGCCAAGATTCATCTTGAACACTTCTCTTTCAACAGCTGCTGTGTCCACAGTGTTTGCTCTACAGCCATCATTTTACCCTCAAAACGAAGCCATCGTTCTTCTCTTTCCAACATCGTGTCTTTCAAAGCTCAGAGATGTAAAGTTTTTAAACTGTGTGGATCCAAGTGGAGGGATCATATTTTAGTCATTCAGTGATTCAAAGAATATGAACTTTTAATATTCATTCAGATGTTTTCTGACTCTAAATAGTCTTTTCTCATTACTCAGGTTTTTCTAATTTACATTTAAAACATTTTCAGCTATTTTCCAACTTCTTCTCTGTGCTTGTCAGCTTTTAGCAGTTCAGCACTTTTGTTTTCAGGTGCAAATTTCTGTATTTTTCATCTCATTCAAAATTTTTAACTAAAAATTCAGCAATTAATACATTTCAGTGCATACATTGAGATTCAAGCATTCACACTGCAGTTTCTTCAGAAAATGCACTTTCTAGTTATTATTATAGATTCCGTACGTTTTTTGTACTCCTACTCCTTCAAAACCGTTCAACTTAGAAAAACCATTCAAACACCGTTAGATTCCTCTTCTTTAGGACATGACTGCTTCTATTTTTCTCATTTATAACATTTATATTTTTAATTTTATTCAACTTTTTTCAACAAAAATTTCCCATGTATTTCAATGGGGAGACCCTTCAAATCCTCATTCAACTTAGTCATTTTAAAACTGTATCTACTTCCACATACGTTAACATAGAACCACCATTCAAACTTTAAAACGAAGGAAAGACATTCAATTATTCAACTTGTATTTATCTTTTCATTATCTGTTATACTTTTTCTTCAGTTCCAGTTTAAGTTTCATGATGTTTTTTCAGCCGTTTCAGAGTTTATAATGGGTGTGTATGGGATGGAATGTTGGGGCTAGAGTGAGACAGCTGAACTGCTAGAGTGAGAGGAGCAAAAAAATTAATCTTAAAATATTTTTTAAAACTGCTGCTGTGTCCACGGTGTTTGGTCTACAGGTATGATTTTACCCTCAAAACGTAGCCATCGCTGTCCTCTTGCATCCAATGTGTTTACTATTGTACTAGGTGTTATGGTTCTTTCATAAATGTCACCAATGCACAGCCTCCTCCCTCCAACTCCTCCATAGACTCTAATGTTAAAATGGCTCAGAAGGTTCGTTTGAAAACCAGAAGTACAGGCTGTCTTTACACTGTCACCACGTCCATATAATAAACTCCACAAGCATGAAAACTGAGAATTAGGTAGACTGGACATTGCTGTCGCTCACGGTGAAAGAATTTTGTCAATAGGACCTGTACTTTTCATTTGGGAGCGATTTGTTTCGACCTGACTTTTCTGTTCATTTTAAGCAGCAAAAGTGAGGTGCATGTCTGTGCACGTGTGTATGGAGCCAGTGGGTGCAGTCACTATAGCAACCAGGCTCACACCTGCCTGCCTAATGAGCTCTGTCTCTCACTCTGCCAATATTCATCTTAAACACTTCTCTTTCAACTGCTGCTATGTCCACAGTGTTTGGTGTACAGCCATCATTTTACCCTCAAAACGTCGCCATCGTTGTTCTCTTTCCAACACCGTGTCTTTCAAAGCTCAGAGATGTAAAGTTTTTAAACTGTGTGGATCCAAGTGTAGGGATCACATTTTAGTCATTCAGTGATTCAAAGAATATGAACTTTTAATATTCATTCAGATGTTTTCTGACTCTAAATTTTCTTTTCTCATTACTTAGGTTTTTCTAATTTACATTTAAAACATTTTCAGCTATTTTCCAACTTCTTCTCTGTGCTTGTCAGCTTTTAGCAGTTCAGCACTTTGGTTTTCAGGTGCAAATTTCTGTATTTTTCATCTCATTCAACATTTTTAACTTAAAATTCAGCAATTAATTCTTTTCAGTGCATATATTCAGATTCAAGCATTCACACTGCAGTTTCTTCAGAAAATGCACTTTCTAGTTATTATTAGTGTGAATGCTTGTAAAAGCATTCACAGTATTGTTGTTGTAATCTTTATTAGTGTGAATGCTTGTAAAAGCATTCACAGTATTGTTGTTGTAATCTTTATTAGTGTGAATGCTTGTAAAAGCATTCACAGTATTGTTCTTCTAATCTTTATTATTATTATTATTATTATATTTTATTATATATTCCGTACGTTTTTTGTACTGTATCTCCTTCAAAACCGTTCAACTTAGAAAAACCATTCAAACACCATTAGATTCCTCTTCTTTTGGACACGACTGCTTCTATTTTTCTCATTTTTAACATTTATATTTTTAATTTTATTCAACTTTTTTCAAGAAAAATTTCCCATGTATTTCAATGGGGAGACCCTTCAAATCCTCATTCAACTTACTCATTTTCAAACTGTATCTACTTCAACATACGTTGACATAGAGCCACCATTCAAACTTTAAAACGAAGACAAGACATTCAACTATTCAACTTGTATTTATCTTTTCAATATCTGTTATACTTTTTCTTCAGTTCCAGTTTAAGTTTCATGATGATTTTTCAGCCGTTTCAGAGTTTATAATGGGTGTGTATGGGACGGAATGTTGGGGCTAGAGTGAGACAGCTCAACTGCTAGAGTGAGAGGAGCGAAAAAATTAATCTTAAAATATTTTTTAAAACTGCTGCTGTGTCCGCAGCGTTTGCTCTACAGGTCTGATTTTACCCTCAAAACGTAGCCATCGCTGTCCTCTTTCATCCAATGTGTTTACTATTGTCCTAGGTGTTATGGTTCTTTCATAAATGTCACCAAAGCACAGACTCCTCCCTCCAACTCCTCCATAGACTCCAATGTTAAAATGGCTCAGAAAGTTCCTTTGAAAATCAGAAGAGCAGGCTGTCTTTACACTGTCACCACGTCCATATAATAAACTCCACAGGCATGAAAACTGAGAATTAGGTAGACTAGACATTGCTGTCGCTCACGGTGAAAGAATTTTGTCAATACGACATGTACTTTTCATTTGGGAAGGATTTGTTTTGGGCTGACTTTTCTGTTCATTTTAAGCAGCAAAAGTGAGGTGCATGTCTGTGTGCGTGTGTATGGAGCCCCTGGCTCAGTCACTATAGCAACCAGGCTCACACCTGCCTGCCTAACGAGCTCTCTCTCACTCTGCCAAGATTCATCTTGAACACTTCTCTTTCAACTGCTGCTGTGTCCACAGTGTTTGCTCTACAGCCATCATTTTACCCTCAAAATGTCGCCATCGTTGTTCTCTTTCCAACACCGTGTCTTTCAAAGCTCAGAGATGTAAACCTTTAAAACTGTGTGGATCCACGTGGAGGGATCACACTTTAGTCATTCAGTGATTCAAAGAATATGAACTTTTAATATTCATTCAGATGTTTTCTGACTCTAAATTTTCTGTTCTCATTTCTTAGGTTTTCCAAATTTTAATTTAAAAACTTTTCAGCTATTTTCCAACTTCTTCTGTGTGAACATCAGCTTTCAAAAGTTCTGCACTTTTGTTTTCAGGTTAAAAACTCTGTATTTTCAGGCTCATTCAACATTTTTATTTTTAACTTAAAATTCAGCAATTAATTCATTTCAGTGCATACATTCAGATTCATGCATTCACACTGCAGTTTCTTCAGAAAATGCACTTTCTAGTTAGTGTGAATGCTTGTAAAAGCATTCACAGTATTGTTCTTCTAATCTTTATTATTATTATATTTTATTCTTCCGTACGTTTTTTGTAGTCCTACTCCTTCAAAACCGTTCAACTTAGAAAAACCATTCAAACACCGTTAGATTCCTCTTCATTTGGACACGACTGCTTCTATTTTTCTCATTTTTAACATTTATATTTTTAATTTTATTCAACTTTTTTCAACAAAAATTTCCCATGTATTTCAATGGGGAGACCCTTCAAATCATCATTCAACTTACTCATTTTTAAACTCCTACTACTTCCACATACATTGACGTAGATCCACCATTCAAACTTTAAAACGAAGACAAGACATTCAACTATTCAACTTGTATTTATCTTTTCAATATGTGTTATACTTTTTCTTCAGTTCCAGTTTAAGTTTCATGATGTTTTTCAGCCGTTTCAGAGTTTATAATGGGTGTGTATGGGACGGAATGTTGGGGCTAGAGTGAGACAGCCCAACTGCTAGAGTGAGAGGAGCGAAAAAATTAATCTTAAAATATTTTTTAAAACTGCTGCTGTGTCCACAGCGTTTGCTCTACAGGTCTGATTTTACCCTCAAAACGTAGCCATCGCTGTCCTCTTTCATCCAATGTGTTTACTATTGTACTAGGTGTTATGGTTCTTTCATAAATGTCACCAAAGCACAGCCTCCTCCCTCCAACTCCTCCATAGACTCTAATGTTAAAATGGCTCAGAAAGTTCGTTTGAAAATCAGAAGAGCATGCTGTCTTTACATTGTCACCACGTCCACATAATAAACTCCACAGGCATGAAAACTGAGAATTCAGTAGACTAGACATTGCTGTCGCTCACGGTGAAAGAATTTTGTCAATACAAGTTGTCGTTTCTTTTGGGAACGATTTGTTTCGGGCTGACTTTTCTGTTCATTTTAAGGAGCACAAGTGAGGCGCATGTCTGTGTCATGTGTATGGAGCCATTGGGTGCAGTCACTATAGCAACCAGGCTCACACCTGCCTGCTTAACGAGCTCTCTCTGCCACTCTGCCAAGATTCATCTTAAAAATTTCTGTTACAACTAAGCAGTTGGAGTTAGATTAAGTCAACAGGTACAATAAGTCAGATTTGACAGGGTTTTGCCACAGATTAACAGTATGTCAGTAGTTAGTATAGGCCAACTGAATAGAGCATTCTCATTGGCCTGTTAAATTCAAGCTGATTGTGTATTGGTGGACTTGTCTTCTGCACACAGGTTTTTTTTTTTAGATCTGGGCAGTTGGAGTCAGTTGATGACTTTAAATTAATTAATAATTAATTAATAAAATAATTTCTGACTGGATCATTAAAGCTCATAGCATCTACCTGTCTGTAGTGGATTTTCCCACATTTTAAATAATCTATTCTCATTTAATATCTCTGAGTGTATTCGTGGGGAGATAAACTATACAGACTAAAAACAAAGTAGTCTTAAAATAAAACCCATAAAACAGTTCAAGATGACATACTTTTTATTTGCTCGTTTAATGCCAGTTGCCCTCTTTCTCTGTATGTCACTCATTCGCTTATACTCAGGAAAAAGTATCAATTTGTATCCTGATGAGGCTTGTGTATTTTTTTCTCTGTCTCTGTATGACAGAGAAATGTTTATGCTCAATATTGTTGTTCAAACTGATGCTCAAATTTCCAAGCACCACCTGAACGCCTCATCGGTCTTTAACTCATCACTGTACCACTGTCGTCATTCCGCTTTGCTCTCTGCTGTGGTAAGTACAATACACTCAGTATAGCACTGTTTTATTTTTATGATGGTAAAAATACATGTTTGACATTTAAACTCACATATCAAGTCTTTTTAAAGTTCAACAGAGTTCAAAGAATAAAGAAAGCAAAAAAAGAATAACCTTCGCTATCATTTATATAGGTTTATGACTTTTGCTGTTAGCAGCAGTGCTAACGCTAGCTTCAATGCTAATGCTAGCAACAATGCTAACGCTAGCTATAGTGCTAACACTAGCTTTAGCAGTTGTTAACTGACAAAAAGAATATTCCTGTGATATTCCTGTCATATTTATTGGCGGTCAGTGAGACAAAAGTAACAAATGGGCTTTATTATTGCCATTGTGGCTCAGTTTTAACAGTAAGAGTGCTTTATGACTTTTGCTGTTAGCAGCAGTGCTAACGCTAGCTTCAATGCTAATGCTAGCAACAATGCTAACGCTAGCTATAGTGCTAACACTAGCTTTAGCAGTTGTTAACTGAAAAAAAGAATATTCCTGTGATATTCCTGTGATATTTATTGGCGGTCAGTGAGACAAAAGTAACAAATGAGCTTTATTAGTGCCATTGTGGCTCAGTTTTAACAATAAGAGTACTAGCGCTAGCAGCAGTGCTAACACTAACTGAAGTGCTAACGCTAGCAGGAATGCTACCGCTAGCAGCAATGCTAAGGCTAGTAACAGTCTAACAGTAGCCTTACATAAGTGGAAATACTTCAGTTAATTAGTTTGAATTATAAAATGGCTGCTGTATCAGCTGGTGTGCTATATTACTCTATAATTACCCTGCTGACTATAAGTTCAGTGTATCATGTCGTGTGGGCTTTGTATTTCTGTTAGTCTGATAACACTGTACACACAATTAACATATTATTTCTCGTCTTACACTTTCAGGAACTTGACTGACACCTGTGCTTTGCCTGGTAGGTGTGCACATACTGTAAGAGAAGTAGACCAAAATAAAAAAATAATCTGACTAATATAAGCTGTAAAGTGATGGGTTCAATCTTTGTGCTAGACCCTTTAAACACAATTTTATAAAAAATACACATAAGTGCAGCTTAACAATTGGGCTAAATATTTTTTTCGTACATTTCTGTAGTCCCACTACATGTGATTAGTTAATGATTCATGATGATTATTTGTATTTAAAACATTATTGCTGAATTTAATTAAACATTTATTCTTTTAAAAAGTGCCCAATTATGCAACTTTTTGCACATGGCAGCCGACAACAGTTTAGCTTGAATATTTGTTTTGTCCTTTTTCAGTAGTCACAATTAGTTCATACAATTACCATGTGATATCATTTTAATAAAATTATTTTTTTTTCTTGTGTTTTGTTCACAGTGTGCAGAAGAAGAACAAGGACCAGATCTCCAGTCTTCTCTCTCACATCCCAACCCCCAACCCCTCTATCCTCTGTCCTACTCCACCTGTTGTCTCTGCCTTCTTTCCATCTGTATTTCACCCTGTGGTTTGTGAGAAATTTTGCCAAACCAAGAATCTTATTGCGGTTTGATTTCAAAGCCGTGTCTCTCCTGCTCTGTCTGTTCTCTCTGCTAAATTTTCTCTCTACCTGTTTTTCACTCTTTGGCTTGCTGCTGAAAAATGCACATGCCAATAAAGCAATAAAGAGTGCATATTTTGCCTCAACCTATGAACAAACTGAACAAACAAAGAAAACTCTACGGTTTGATTTCAAAGCCGTGTCTTTCCTGCTCTGCCTGTTCTCTCTTCTAAATTTTCTCTCTACCTGTTTTTCACTCTTGGCTTGCTGCTGAAAAATGCCAAGCCATTAAAGCAATAAAGAGTGCATATTGCCTCTACCTGAGAACAAACTGAACAAATAAAGAAAACTCTAATTCACGGTTTGATTGTGATTTCCCAGCCGTGTGTCTCCTGCTCTGCCTGTTGTCTCTTCTAGATTTTCTCTCTACCTGTTTTCATTTGGGCTTGCTGCTAAGTTGTGCCAAGCCAATAAAGAGAGTGCATAATATTCTCTCGACTGAAGAACAAACTGTCAAACGAAAGACAACTGTTTCAGACAAATAAAAACTGAAATATAAAAACAAAGACAACATCTCCTGGTGTGTGCCACTCTTATCTTGTGAACATATTTTCTGAAGACTAAGAAACACTTGCAGGTGTGTGAAAATGCCAAGGAAGCAGAAAAAGTCACAAGCTGCAAAACAACGCTGGAAGAAGTTCCATGAGTTTCACAGTGTACCAATATGTGAACAGGCTGAGTTTGATTTTCCTCAGAGCTCTGCAGAAGACAGTGTGTCTGCAAAGACCAATTCTGACAGTGTCAAACAGGCAGGTCAACATGTTCCTGCACATGTACAACAGGTATGCTATGCTGATGCTGTAAAGAGTGGACTGCAGCATGAATTTAATGAACAACATGAGGTGTCAAGTGCCCCACAGGTGGGTTATGCTGATTTTTTGAAAAGAGGCTGTCACATTGATGTCGGAGGACCATCTCATGCAGAAAGAGTGAACCTTGAAAACCAGCCCTCTGTAACACATGTCTGTGCATCTCACAGCCAGGCACATCCTAAATATGGAGACTCCAGAAAACAGCAGTGCACATGTAATTCACTCACATTTCTTGCATTCCTTCATGAGAATGAAAAAATGACTACAGCTGACCTTAATCTGGTCTTGGATAAAGGTGATGTGATGTACAAAGAGGCAAAGAAAAGATTCCCCAAGAGTATTCATTTGGCAACCGATGAGCTGCCTGACAAAGTTTATGCTCACAGGTCTATGTATCATGTCGACATGACACAGCCTTCCCGGTATGGGACATTTGAAGAACCTCCAGAGGAAGCAGTAGATACCTTTCTCAGCTTAGAAGCAGGACTGAGCTGCCTGTTGTCAGATGTGCAGTATGCTTATTGATTATGAGTGGATTGTGTATCGCAGTGTTCAGATCCACATCAGGCAAATATGGTTCTTTGATCCACACTCCAGAACACCCAGTGGTCTTTCTCTATTACTCAGTCACGTAATCGTGGTCAGCTGTGATGCTGAGATTTACACTCCTCAGTGACTGATTAAGAGGCTACAAGATTCTTATCAAATGATGGAGATATCACTTCTTGTAACTATGAGCTGAAGCCTGTGCAGTTTTACAGTATGAGCACAGTCAACCTAATGATACTATCAGAGACACAGTCTGCAGACCAACAGCTGCCACTGCTGTGGCACCTACTCACTCTGATACAACTGTTGATGAAGCAAACCCTCTACTCCAAGGAGAAACACAACCATGATCTGACTGAGAACATCTTTGTCAATGTCCATTTGTGCGCCACTGGTGAAACAAAAGAATCCACATGACTCAGTTCACATTATTGAAGATCAGAATGAACTCCTAATATACCAACTGAAGCACTATGCAGTGAATTAAATTTTTTTCCATCGAATGATGCTTTTTCATGTCAATCAAATGCTGCATAACAATGTTGCTGCCTGTGATCTTTCTGATATGTTTTACAAAAACTGAAAAAGTTAATAAACAACAAAGGCACAAATGAAAGAAGATTAATGGCATCAGAGAACCCAGAAATCAGAGAAAGAAAACCAAAAAAGCAAAGAACGACAAAAGTATGCTTCAACAAAGAGTACAAAGAAAAGAAAAAATCTTGCACAAACGAGGCATATAAAAACAATCCTGAAGTTAGACAGAAAAAACAACAGTACATGAAAAGACGTACTGTGAAATGATGAATTCAGAAGAAACAAAAACAATATGTTAAAAGACGTTTTTCTGAGAATGCTACAGTAAGAAAGAAACAACAACAATATATTAAAAGACGCTACTGTGAGAACGATGAATTTAGAAAACAACAACAATATATTAAAAGACGCTACTGTGACAATGCTGAATTTAGACAAAAACAAAAAAGCTATATCACTAAAAGGTATCAAGAGAGCCCAGAATTCAGAGAGAGACAGAGATCTCGAGTGACTCAGCGTTATGCACGTGACAATGCATTCAGAGTAAGACACAGACAACTAATGAAACAACTAATGCGAGACAGGTATCAAAGTAATCTTGCATTCAGGATTATGCACAACATGAGATGTGCCATGAAAATAAAAGGAAATACAGATGGGTGAACAGACAAACCCAAGAGAGTGACAACAGTGTGATCAACGAGGCCATATCTGTGTTCAAATCACAAATCAAAGTTGGACCATCATACCCATGTACTGTGTGTTTCAAGGCTTCATTTCCAAAACCAAGTGCGACCTGCACAAGGTCAAATTATGTCAAAAACCACATGTGGTTGCAACATGTTTGACAGGAAAGTTTGTTCATGTTTGTGATGAAAACTGC